>NW_022987638.1:77500-95000 GCF_902827165.1 Trematomus bernacchii | reverse complement strand
TGTTATGTGTTATGTGTAACGTTGCTGCGTTCTTGGCCAGGTCAGCATTGAAAATGAGATTTTATCTCAATGTTTTTTATCTGGTTAAATAAAGGTTAAATAAAAAATAATAAATAAAAATAATAATTAATTATATTTATTCCGTTTGGATGTACGATTTTTGACTTTTGATTTTTAAAAACAGTGACAGGTTAGAAGAGGTGGAAGAAGTATTCCGATTATTTACCTAGGTAAAAATACGTGTTAGAAGTAAATGTCCTGCATTCAAAATTGTCAATTGCCCAAGTGAAAATTATTATCGTCTGAAAGTAAAATGAATCATTATGTTATTAGTATTAAATACATATAAGTATTTTTACAACTTATATTTAGAAATAAATGTGTTCATCCATTCAATGTGGCATCTGCTATAATGGAGTTAATGTATGATATTACTTATACAAGACATTATAATACATGATAATGTATAAGTTGATTTACTTCGATCTACTGTACTGTGTACACCACACCAATATTACAAAAAAATATACTGCATATTAAAGCAAACTATTGTAAAGGTAAAGGTATGAGTATAAAAAATAAAGAAGTGTAAACATTTACATCATTATTATGATTATTTAATATATAAAGACTATATTATTGAATTACAATTAAGATAATAAGATTAGATATACTTTATTTGATCTCAAATATTGATGTTTTTTCGTTATAGCAGCCTGTGAAAACCATAACAAATAAGTGATTAAATGCTACAGTATTCAGCAAACACAACTGCAGAGCTGCAAACATTGCAAACAAACTAAGGACCAAACTTCTACAACACCCAGTTGTCTTTGTGTATTTGTGAATGAAGCGCCATCTCATGGTTAAATCCTGAAATTGAACAAATAGGGAAATCTGGCAACGCCCTCTCAGGAAATAGTGGGAGGGCTTTAATCTCCCAGCCACTGGTAAACGCTGGGTTTTTAGTTGGAATCCGCTGGGTGGAGTCCTATCTGGAGTGCTACATCTGTATGTTGCAGCCTCTATCAAATAAAATAGTTAAGTAATATATTTTGGAATTACTATAAAACATGTCTTACGTGGTTGTCAAACATATGATATCATATTTTCAAAGGATCTTAAAGCTTGTCATTGTGTGCAGTGTGAGTCCAGATACAAACATCCATCAGCTGCAGCTCCACATATCTTTTCCCACTCAGACCATCCTATTACAGCTTCCAGCATTAAGCCGCACTTTCAGGCCAATTTAGTTGAGTAACTGGCCCCCATCACACTTTACTCTGCGGACAGGCTTTGGAGACTCCATTTAAAAAGAGAAGAAGTTCTCTTTAAAAATGGATATAAACCGAAGCTGAAAAAAGAAGCTGTGACAGAATTCCTCGCAGCAACACAACTGTGCTTTCATTTGCTTTTCTTCAGATAATTATAATATTCATATATATATATATATTATTACTACTAATGGCTGCTACTTAGTCCTTTCCACCAATAATCTGTATGTTAGTATGTAAATATATAATTCTATTTTACAACTGCAATCTGGCTGCTACCACACTTCATCCGACAATGTCACACTTATTTTATTTTATGAATACTGCTTACTTACTCATATTCCCTGAATGTGAACTGTAAATTGAAACCTTTTAAAAACTATGTGCATGCCTTTTCATTACATTACATTACATGTCATTTGTTAGACTTACATACATTCAGTACTGTGGGCAATCCCCACAGGAGCAATTTGGGGTGAAGTGTCTTGCCCAGGGACACAACGACATGCTGACTGCAGTGGGACTCAAACTTGCTACCCCCTGATTCCAAGTCCAGCACACTACCCACTGAGCCACAGCCTCCCGCTGTAAACTATTACAGCGGGAATAATCGGTTTGTTTTTGTATCAATCGGTTTGTTTTTGTGTTATCTAAATGTTTAATCTCTATCTATACTTTTGATTTAACAATGTAAATTTCCCCTCCATGGGCCGAATAAAGGGATTCTGATTGTGATCTTTTTTCATTCACTGTATTATAATCTTAGTTTCTGGCTCATGTTTAGATTACAAAGAGGTGTCAACCATGTCTCTTCTAAAATACGTGTTAACACTATTCAGCATGAACACTGCTTGTTTCCCTTCATAACGTCCTGCTGCTCATTGGCTGTAGTAGAGAGGTTACATGAATATACTGCCGGTTAGAGAGATTAAATCCGGATCCTTTTACGGACTCAAGGTCTTCTGAGTCAGTCATTGAAGAGATCCGTATCATACTAGTCCTTAGAGTCATAGTCACCAAGAGCGTATAAATCCTACCGGTGAAACAGGAGCACATAGTCTCCAACTTCAAATAAATTCAAATTTTAGAGCTACTAGTGAGGGCGGCAGTCCACTGTTTGTGTATTTGTCATTTCGAATTTGTCACTTGAGATTTGCATTTCACGAGCATATTAAACTAACATTACATTAACCTCCGCTACACAAACATGATCTAACAACGTTTGTCTCTTAATGCTTGTTTATTGCAGTATTTGGCTTCTTACACTTGACTGGGTGAAGTTGTCAAATGATCTGTGCACAGTATGCATCTACGTTATCACAAACAGAGCTGACACTCACTGAGTCTGAAAACCATGACAAGTCCGAAACCGTTTGCTGTTTCGCGCTGTGTGAAGTAATGCACTCATTCAGTCCGCTCACCGAGTCTGAGTCTGCTGTTGACTCGTGCATGATGAGTCTGGATCTCTGGATCTGCTACGGTTACGACTCAGAGTCCGCACAAGTCTGCTATGTTTTGCACAGTGAAGGAAATTCCCTTGATTCAGTCAGTCAGGATTTGCGAATCTGAGTCTGCTGTTGACTCGTGCATGATGAGTCTGGATCTGCTTTACAGTTACGGCTCTGAGTCCGCAAGAGTCTGCTATGTTTTGCACAGTGAGTCAGGATTTGCGAATCTGAGTCTGCTTTTGACTCGTGCATGGATCTCTGGATCTGGATCTCTGGATCTCTGGATCTGCTACGGTTACGGCTCTGAGTCCACACAAGTCTGCAGGAAGTTTCACTGATCCGCGTCCCCTCCCGAGCCAAACGATCACTTCTGGCAGCTATCCTACTTGCTAAAGGGTAGGCAGACGGACTGGGGTACGTTGTAATGTGATTTGACATGTTATAAAGAGAGTAGCGAGTGACGCAATTTATAGTTTTAATTTGTACGTCACACCAAGTGTGGGACTCAAAGGACTCGGGTTAATGGAGGGGGGAGACTCGTCACTCCCAGCTCATTACTAGGATCCGGGTTAATGATCTGGATGAATCAGGACTCACTAGGGGTGTAACGGTTCAAAGAATTCACGGTTCGGTATGTACCTCGGTTTGGGGGTCACGGTTCGGTACGGGTTCGGTACAACAAGAAAAAGCAAAAAAAAGTCCCAAATGCATAATTCCAGGTTTGTTTTTTATTTATTTTCCGTTTCAGTTTAAAAATAAGGAACTCTAATATTTTGAATAAAACAAACCACAAACAGTACCACACACACTCAGATGGCCATATTATCTATAATGGCTGATCAATCAATAAAAGCCGGGGTCCTCTACTATTGCATAAGGGCGCAGTATAGCCGTTGAAATATATATGCCAATAGCTTCCGTTATTTCTTTTGGTCTCTCGGCTTTCATGTCTATTGGCTTCTTAAAAACAGCGGGGATAAGCTGTTGAACTGCTGTTGTCTTTTGCCGGGCTCCGGTGATTGGCAAATCTGGCTGATGCCTTCTGATATGATTTAGCATGTTTGGCGTGTGTTACCTAATGGTAACACACGCCAAACATGCTTTGTTCGGCGTTGTTCGACAGCGGTGCATACCGCACCGCTGTCGAACAACGCCGACACACCGTCCTCCCTATCCACCACTCGTTACTCCATCGAACCTGAAATGTTCCCACACAGCTTAAAAGAAGCAGGTGGGTCTTCTAGCTCCTGTGTGTTATCTGAACTCGCAATAATACTAACTTTTCTTCTTCTTGTATTTTGTTCATTTTGTTGTGTTTTCTTCTTCTTCTTCATTTGTTGTTTAAGGGCGGCTGGCAAACAGCTTTTAGGCGCAATACCGCCCCCTGGATTATATATAGTGTAGTGGATACTGCCCTGAATGACAGACTTTTTTCCCACTCGTAAAAAAAAAGGCGTATTCGTCGTGTGACTGCATGCACCGAACCGTGACGTCCGAACCGTGACGGTACGGGACGAATACGGATACCGTTACACCCCTAGGACTCACCCATCTCTACTGCCGGTAGGACAGGACGCTGGCGGGGTTTGTTCGCCGCTTCTCGACCACTATCCTACTTTCAGTTCGTGTTTGAACATATTTGTTAGCTATATCTAACATCTGTTACTATTGGCTCCAACCGAATTGCTACTTTGTTCAACTAGTTTTCAGTTACCTGTTTGCTTTTTCCTGCTTACCGGTCCCTAGCCTGTTAGCCCGTTTGCTACCAGCCTCCAGCCGTTGGCCGTCAACAAACTCGTCAACTCCCTCCGCTACGGTGGGACATTTTCACAGACAGTCTCTCGGCTGTCCCAGTGCGGAAAGCCCTAGTAGCCCTACTGCTAGCCAACCTCCAGTCACCGGGGGGCTACATGCTAATGCTAGCATCGGACCGTTCTCCCTCCCCCCGATCAGGTGCCATGATGTGTGCTTTCCTGCTGTCTGACATTAATCCGCCCCAAAAGGTTTGTTGCAAGCAGCATCCTCCCCGGCCGACATGACTGTCATACTCTATCGCGGAACAACTCCAGCCAAAGCACATATCCACTCCACCATGCCCGACCATGATCTCCGCCATCAGTGAACATGGACTGCTACAACGACCTAAATACATTCACCGAAGCTCCGGACGCAAGTTGGTTTTCTCCCGGTCCGGTCATTCCATCTCATCCCCCTGGTCTGCTGCGTGCACTGACACCCCCCCCTCCACTTCGTCATCACAACAACCAACATGTGCCTGCCTACACCCCCTTCCCAAAGCACCCCAGCCTGTTCAAACTCAACCTCATCTCAAACTTGCTCTGTTTAACACCTGGGCTCTATCTCACTTCTCTTAACTTCAATCCTTGCGTCCCTCACTTGCATCTTTTCCTTGCGTCTTAGTCCCTCCCACCAGGGAAGCATGGAGAGATGCAAGGAAACCACGAGAAGGGAGAAGAAGCAGGGAAATTATTTTTTATTTTTTATAAATCTTTTTATTGGCTTTTTGACAGACATCACAATTACAACACAGTAGGTTCACACATAGAATAGTTATCTTATCGAGATTAATACACTGGAATAGTTCCTGTATCCAGCTGTCATGTGTGGGTGGAGAGACCCACTTAAGAAGAATGGAACGCCTGGCCAGCAGGGTTGTGAAGACGATGACCCGCTGGGTCGTGGTGGGCATGTTCTGTGTTGGAGGGACGCCGAACAGGGCAGTTAGGGGGTTAAGGGGTATGTGTGTGTGAAGGGCCTGTTCAAGGGTTTTAAAAATACTAGACCAGAAGGCATTCAGGCTGGGGCATGACCAAAACATATGTGTGTGATTGGCAGGAGATTGCTTGCATCTGTTACAGGCATCACTTATAGGAGGAAATATTTTGGCTAGTTTAGCGTTGGTAAAGTGAGCCCTGTGGAGCACCTTACACTGCATTAGACCGTGCCTAGCACAGATAGATGAGGTTTGCACCAAACGAAGAATGTCCCTCCAGTTACTGTCAGATATGTCTACACCCAGCTCACCCTCCCAGGACTCTTTTATAGATGTAGTAGAGGCTAGGTCAGGGGTCGGCATGCTTCTCTTTAAGCCCTCTACTCTGGCTCCCTTGAGCTTGGACAAAAATAAGAATGAAATCAAATAAAAATATTTGTAGGACTATTTATATTTTGTTGCACGGTTGAAAATGTTTCGTATCTTGTATTTTGAGGTGATAATGTGACACATACAAAAATAAACAAAACGGTTTTAATTAGGTCAACTAAAATATGCGTCACATCCTGCTACGGTCCCCCACCAGCGCCTTTTCTTACAGGTGAATAACCTGACCCCTGGCTCGATGAGCAAACTATGGATAAATCAAAGAAAAGAAAAGTATGGGAGGAACACAGAGGGTTTCATTCTGCGTGGTTAGAGTTATCTGCTGTCACAGCAAACGATGCTGGCTTACCGGTATGTTTGATATGTGGAGAGAAGTGGTCAAAGGTGCTGCAGCTTTACGTATCGAGGAGAAAAACGGAAGAGGAAGACAGCTGACGATCTCCAGTCATAATTCAATCAGTTAACTCTTTTTAGGGTGCAGCTATAGGTTTTATTTATTTCAAAGTGGGCCCATTTGAATTATATTCATTTTCTTCAAATGTGCAGAGGACTCCCCAAGTGCTGTTTAATTCATTTTAAAGTAGGCCTGTGTATTTTTTTTATTCTCCTTATAAGAGTTTTCTATAATGTAATAAATAATAAATGCAAAAAAACTGTAGTTTTTGTCTATGATATAACGATACAACTTTATAAGCTTTCAAGCTATCAAATATGTTTTGCGGCACGAGACAAAAATAATTGGTGGAAAAGGGGGAAAAATGGCTCTTGGTCAAAAAGGTTGCAGATACCTGGGCTAGGTCAAAGGAGGCAAGTTTTTCATAAATAGTAGATACCAGCCTTTTTTGATCAAGGGTGAGAAACTGGTCAATTCCTGACTCAGGGGGGGCGGTTGGGAAAATGGGGAAATTGCTTTTGAGCAAAATGCCTAATTTGGAAGAAGCGGAAAAGATGACTGTTTGGCAGGTGATATTTGGCTGACAGGGATGCAAAGTCAGAGAAAACCCCATCCTTGTATAGATTACTGATTGTGACAAGTCCGTTGGCAGCCCACATTCGGAAGGTGGGGTCCGAGCAGGATGGAGAGAATGAGTGAATGATTAAATGATTATTTAATATCGGAGCTTGGATTGAGGCTCTGTGTAGGCCATGTTGCCTTCTGAATTGAAGCCAAATCTTAATAGTACTGGTGACACGTAAAGTGAAGTTGTGTGTTGTCTTTGCTTGCCTTCGCTGCCCTGAGCTTTGGTCGCACAGTGATGATACTTATACCATTGGAATCTGTAGAATCTCAGCTTTCATGTGATATCTTGTTTGTGCAGATCCGATGAAGTATAACATATTGCTACCGTGAGTTATGTGCTAAGTGCGTTAGCACTCTTTCGCTTGGTGCTAATTCAGACGCTTGGCCTTAGAGTTGTGTTTCGTTTCGGTAAAAATGGTTCATATCGTCAGTTAGCTGAGTTTCTTCCTGTTAATAATATAAGTGGGTATGACACATTCATAGTTTGTTAAATGTTAAGAAGCCCTCAGACGCTGTTTCTTGCAAGATGTTCTTTATTTTATTTTATTTTATTTGCTTGTAAAACACTTTGAGCACCAGGAAAAGCACTATATAAATAACATGTATTATTATTATTATTATTATTATTATTATGAATATGTGTTGCTCAGTGCCTTTAAATGTGATAGTATATTTTCTCTCCAAACACATAATAAGTATGGTATTTTATAATGAATAAAAACAAAACTACACCTTCAATAGATTATCCTTCTCTGAGGCCCAGCCGAGGTAACTCTGATGACTTCCTTCCTGTCCCTGTGTGTTTGTGTTTGTGTGTGGGGGGGGGGTTTGACGATGAAAATTCCAATCTGCACATATTCTACATTCATCTGATGATGACAATAATGAAAAGTGGCACACCTCTGGTCCAGCCAACTAAATCACAGGTTGAAAAAAGATTGTGGCTTTGATTAAGACTAAAAGAGTGTTATTTTAACCACTTAAAGACATTATTAATAATGAATCTCTTATATCTGCACAGCTTTCCACTTGTTATACCAATACTGCACATATTTTATTTTAATATATTTTATTTTTATGGGTAAATCTTTATTTCATCTATATTCCATGTACATATTGCTATATTTCAATGTTATAATACATATATTTTTTAAATCCTTGTTTTATTCTATGGTCCTTTTCTTACACGCAAATCCTCATATGTGTAAACCTACCTGAGAATAAACCTGATTCTGATCCTGAATTGACCCCAACATTCACTGAGTGAGTGAGAGGCCTCAACAGAGCCAAACTATTATTTTAGAAGACAAATGAAAAAACAATGCCTTTAATCATTTAGCAAGTATGTTCACTAACAACAAATGTAACGGCTAAACTTGTGGAGCAGGTACACCTCTCTCATCTTACAAACTGGGGCATCAACCTCCCTCCATCTCAATACAACAATCCAATTAACACTAGAACCGCCAACGGGTACATTTTACCCGCAGCTGTTTCATGATTGTATGTAACTTCTTTTCAATAAAATATTCAAGTCTCCCAGTCCGTGACTTTTCCTGAAAGTCTGTTATGTAGCACGCTCTGTTGTCAAATTGTCAATATGAAGTCAGATTGAAAAAATGGCCCTAAAAATGGCCATTTATACCCATCAGCGCCAGCGGGTAATATTTACCTTATAGAAAATGCAGTGATTTTCACACTATTGATCTCGCGCGAAAACATAAACATGACGTGTTGCTATAGCAACGCCTGTTGTTTACTGCGGTTCCTTATAGATAGAGAGATATATAGATAGAGAGATAGAGAGAGAGATAGTTATAGATAGATAGAGAGAGAGAGAGAGAGAGAGAGAGAGAGAGAGAGAGAGAGAGAGATAGATAGTTATAGATAGATAGAGAGAGAGAGAGAGAGAGAGAGAGAGAGATAGAGAGATAGATAGTTATAGATAGATAGATAGAGAGAGAGATAGAGAGATAGATAGTTATAGATAGATAGATAGAGAGAGAGATAGAGAGACACATAACTCACGGTAGCGATCTTTTATACTTCATGCAATCTGCATGAAGTATAAAAATATGAAAAGCTGAGAGTCCACAGATTCTATTGGTATAATAGAATGTGTGATCAAAACTCACTGTTAACCCTGTGTTCTAGTATGATAAATAAAAGAACATTGTACCTTGAAAATCAATGCATTCTAATAGCGGGTACATTTGACCCGTTGGCGGTTTTAGGTATACAGCGACCCCTGGTGGTTCTAGTGTTAAACACAGCAAACATCTCATTCTTCCTCCCAGGGAGTCGTTCAGGCCTGGATAAACACACAAACAAGAGCAACACTGAACATCAAACGCCATCGCACACAACTCGCGTTTTCTCCTCCTTGAGAGAGGCGGGGAGGGGGTTGGCTCTGAGGCTGTGTGTTGGCCCCCCCGGGGGGGTCACAGGATGAGGGGGGGTTATCTGGAAGTCAAGCTGAGCGTCGCCGCAGGCTTGCTATTTCTGAGCAAAAGGTTTCTACTAGCTGAAAATCAATGTTAATCTGAGGCCACCTGGGCGTGTAAACAGAACCATAATGGAAGTATACACACACACACACACACACACACACACACACACACACACACACACACACACACACACACACACACACACACACACACACACACACACACACCACACACACACACACACACACACACACACACACACACACACAGAGGTGATACACACCTACAGAAAGAAGGAGCACACAACATAGACTCCTCCACACACATACTGTCCAGAGCTGATATGACCTATAGGAGAGTTTTGTTTCCTGCTCACACTGCTGCAGGTGATCAGAGAGAGATGAGGGGATGAGAGGGAGAGAGAGAGATAAGGGAAAGACACAGACACACAGTAAAGAAAAGAAGACAAAGAGGGTCTCCTGGCTTCCTTCCTTTGTTTCAACTCGACACCTTAATCAGTTCTAACGCGTTATCTTTACTTTATTAGTTTTACTTACAGTTTTGATTAATTGTTTGCCTTCCGATGATATGTTAATATTCTGTGACTTGCGTTTAATCAAAATAAAATAATCATCTTGTCATACATTCAACAGGGAAATAGGCCTTTTAAAATAGTCAAACTAATCAAAACAAAAGAGGAAAAACTCAAATAAGATAACTATCAAATTAGCTCGTCTCTCTCTCTTTCTTTGTGTAGGCTTATATCACTTTAATGTTAACTTAACGATTCAAACTGTGTCTCAGCGGCGTCTTCCACACAGGATGCCCATCTCTGCGTCTCTATAGAGGCTGGCGCTGTGGGAAATGTAGTCTTTTATACTTCTTTGCCTACAGAGGTCAGGATAGGTGACAATATTTGGCCTTTTTTACAAAAACTAAAGACTGGCTCTTACAAAGGTAATAAAGAAATATCTTTAGAAGGATTGCGCTATCCCTCTAAGGTTTTATTTTCTACCCTCACTGTGGAACAATAACTTACTAATATACTTTAAGCTGGGATTCATGGAAATATAAACAGTACAACAACCTGGGACAACACAATGTACTGGATCGCCCCAGGTTTCTTAAATGAATTTAAAGAGAATGAAATACATATTCATAAGAAAGTCGTTTTGAGTCTGATTGACTGGTATTTGGTGTCAAAGCTCAGTAATTGGCTAACAGAATCCTCAAGCTCTGATTGGTTAATTGCTTCTCCAACATACGTTCAGAGGACTGCTTTCATCTGTAACTAAAGTATCAGAGAGATGGACTTTCACCATGATGCTAATAATTAATAAAATAAATAAAACATAATAGTTACATAATAGATGAAAATAAATAGAGAGAGGTAAGGATATCCTCTGTGCACCGTGACTATTTGATCAAGTGATGTTTGTCACAATGTTTCAGTAGGAAGTTGTGCAGACTGCCATCATGGAGCCTGAAGCAGAGCTCAAATATTCCAAAGACATCTGAGGAGAGTCTGATGGTCATGGGAACGGCTTGGTTTGTCAAATACTGTGGCTGTCTAACAGAAAGAGAGAGGGAGTGGCGGACAGACAGGTAACAGAGGGAGAGACAGCAGAGGGGGGGGGGGGGGAGTGCAGATCACATCCAACCCCCGGCTAATGTCAAGGCCAGTTACAGTACACTGCCTCAGGAACACACGCGCACATCCACCCACCCACACACACACACACACACACACACACACACACACACACACACACACACACACACACACACACACACACACACACACACACACACACACACACACACACACACACACACACACAGCAGCCCGAGGCTATCACATTTAGCTTCCCTGAATAAAATATGAAACAAAGTGCAGCCTCGGAGCTTAAACAAAGAGTCTGACAAACAGCAAACAAAGTGCGGCTTCAGGAATTGACACTGAATTTAAGAAGAAAATACAGTTTTGTGGTCAATAGGGGTGAACCACATGTATTCACTTGTTTTTCCCTAAGCAGAGGAGTGAGGCCAGGCTTTTAATACTTCATGGAACGAGCAGGACATATGAAATAGCAATGTGGGCATGTTTAGGAAGGGGGGGTTCCGTCAAAATTGATAGTAAAATTGATAGTAAAGACATAAATAAATAAGAATGTAATACTTATACATGATCAAACCAAAAGGGAGAATGAACAAATCAGTGCATGGCTGTGGTTTCTACCTCGCACACAGAAGGCAAAAAGGAAACTGTGTAATTCTCAAAGCTTTTCAAAAGGTGAAACACTGCCTCGCTGCTCCTGGGCTGTTTTTGAATACTTAAATGAGATAATATGTATACATTTGGCACAAAATTAGCCCCTTTGTGAATACGTCTCATTGCTAAACCAAGCCCATTCATATGATCAGTGCTAAGAGTTACAGTAAAATATGAAAGTGCTTTATATCGGGTCTGCTCAATTAGTTTTGAGAGGCAGTGACAGAATGCAATCACTGTTGGTTCTTGAAAAAATAAAATAAATTATAGAAATGAATAAACAAATTATGTTTTACTGTCCCAAATCTTATGCTTCCATTTTTCCCTTTCCTCTGTATTTGTGGGTTGGATAGAAAGGACACTCTCCACATCTCAACCCACGCACGGCCTCAAGCACACAAACGTTCCTCTGCCACATGAGAAATTGCAATCAGATGAAAAATATGAGAAACTGTACTCAGCTGCAAAGTGTTATGGTGTGTTTGTGCTGTAATATCATAATGACACATGTCTGTAAGATCCCTTTCTTACATCCCTGTCTCAGCAGATGTTTGTTAATTATGATATCAAATGTTACATGAGTCTAAAGGAAAGAACAATTCAACACTTTAGTCGACAGCATGATGAATTATCACAATCCTCTCTTGAATCATTCTGCTGATGTTTTTTCATTTCATGTCTCATCACGTTATTTGTATGTAACGATATGTCTCTTTATACCATGATTTTCCAGGTTGCATCTATCGTTTTTCCAACTCAGTTTAGATTAAACCAAGCCCACTTCTGCATCAACTAAGCTCCGCACGACTCTGTCCCCATGGTAACAATGCTGAGCTTATATCATTTCTACTCTAGCTTGGGGAAAAACCCGATATGGGCTGTTTTTTAGAACACAAAGAATTAGCTAACCACCTCTCTCCTAGTACCGGCCCCTCACCTCCTCCTTCCTTCGCTTAGAGACAACTTGACTGGGGGGTGAGCGGCTGAATGCAGTCCTGGGCAAGCATAATATTTAATATAACCTGACTGTGTTGGAATCTACTCAAACACTGAAAAAAAAAAAAAGGAAGAAGGCTACATATTGTTTGCAAGTTTATTACCAATAAATCCATGGTGAATTAATATAAAAATATTAACTAACATTAACTAGCCCTGCATAACTGTGATCTTCTTTCATATAAAAGAAGAGCTCTTTCCATCAATGTACTTTGAAAAATATATATTTTGTGATGAAAACGCCAACGGTGACACTGACGCTGTGTCGATGCTTTCGTCATTCGGAAGCCGGTTTGGTCAAATCTAAACTGGGTCGGGGGACCGAAAGACGCTGCCAGGCTGTGTAACTTCACGTAGAAAGAGGCGTGGGTTTAAGAAAGCGTGTTGTGTCTTTATGTCTGTTTGTGATCAGATGTACTCACTCGACTGCGGCAGCATGGAGGTGTACACTTTTGGGTCGATGGTCCCCATGGGGGGTGGCAGCAGTGGGTTGGTGAAGCTCCGGAGGGGGTGGGTGGGCCGCACGCAGGCTGTGGGGATGGTCCGCCCACTTCCTGTCTGGACCTCCTCTGGGGCGGCAGCAGCAGGGGCCCCTGGGATGGCAACGACCCCAGGAACATGGTCCCCGGGCAGGGCAGAGGACCCGGGGAGGAGTGGAGCCACCGGCTGGGGGGGGGGGCTGCTGCTGGAGCAGAGGGTTGGTGGAGGCCTCTGCAGTCATGGCTGAGGAAGAGGAAGGAGAAAAAAAGAGGATGAAAGAGATGAGGGATGTCAGAGATGGATATTGGGATGGGAGGAAGGAAAGAAGGAAAGACAGAAAAACACTTAATATATTTGAAAAATACAACTTCAAGCGTTGAGCCTGCATATCGCTTCTTTGTGTGTCTTGAAAAGCACTATATAAACTAGAGAATGCAATTCCTGAAGAAATTGCTAGTGGGAATGCTTTATGCTGAAAAGCTGACGCTAAACTGCTATGCTGAAATGTAATGTGTAAGAAGAAAGTGAAGAATTTAGATTGAAATGATACATGAACACTGGGGGCTTGAATGTGTGATGAGTGAAGAAAAGAAAGTAAAAAGGCTTGGAAAAGCAGCAGAATATTTGAACTGCAAACTTTTGAACTAACTTGATGGTGAATGATCTGTCGCCATGCCAACGGCATTTGATGACATCCCATAATAAGCTTAGATGCGTTGATGGCTGCATCGTTACCAAACCTGTGAAGTTTTGGGCCGTTTGGAGCATTTTCACTGAAGTTATGAGAAAACCGTGTTTAATGGCGGGCATTGTGTTGCCATGGCAACGGCATGTCCCGTAGATGTCTTCACGGCTGGACTGTTAGCACACATGTGAAGTTTGAGCACTTCTTGAACATTTTCATAGGAGTTATAGCGACATCGTCTTTTATGGCGAGGGATGCGTTTCCATGGAAACGGCATATGGTGAGATCTCAGATTATATTTGAGCTAACGAGGTGTGCAGAGATCAAAGGTTTGCATTGATCTGAATGAGAGATGAACCTCTTACATGTGAACGTTTTGTGGAAGAACGATAACAGATATCTGTGAAATTTCAAAACGTGAAGCATGGAAAGGAAGTTGAGTATCTGAAGTGTAAGTTTTGTGTACTTTCGGGTTAATAATGTGGCCTTTTTGGCAGTTTAACTAAAGGTGTGCGGCTGCTGCTGTGAGGAAATATCAGCCTGAAATTACAATGGGCTTTAATGGAGACATGTTGAACGTTTTTGTCACTTCATGCCCTCAAGAGGCATTTTGTTTAATTATTTAAAGCTCACACTCCCTGTCAGAACAAAGCAGTGTGTCCTAATTGTACATAATGCATGCAACAGTAAACACTTTGTAAGGGCAGCTGCAGGATGTACTGAAAGGAAAAAGGAAAAGCATGCGATTTGAAAACAGACTCTGTTTTTTAAAGTGTTGTTTCTCTATGCCACCAAAATAAATATAATGTGTTGTCTTGTGACTGAAAGGCCTATGGATATTTTAAATGGTATATTCCTCAACTTTATTCAAATATCAATCGTATCCACAAACATGAGAGAACCCTGAGTTCTGCGGTTGTATTCTTTTACTTTCAAGTCTCTCGCTGTTCTTTCTGTACTTCTATGTAGACTGAATGTGTTCACAGGTGAAATCCCAATTGTTCTTGTCAGAGTTACATTTAAAGAAAGTGTAACAAGAAGAGCTTCCTGCTAAAGAGAAGAGAAACACTCCCAGACTGTGCAGTAACACGCTCAGATGTGACATGAAGATGAAACTCCTGGTGTAGCTCCAGTCAGCCGGATCACAGCCAACATGGCAGAGCAGACAAATGTGACTACATGTAGTCCCTGTGAGTTCATTAACCACAGAAGAAGAGGAGAGCTGCTCCCCATGGGAGAGGAACGACAAAGAGCAAAGAGGAAAGGCAAATCTCAAGTGAGCCCAAAGGAAAGAGGAACAAGAACTCTGATCTAGGACGTTCGGCAGCCAAAGAAAAATCTCAAGGAATTACACTTTTAGAGTTTTCATCACGGAAGAGAGCTCTTTTTTCTAATCTTTCAAGCATATGCAGCTATGAAAACCAGTATACCTTTCAATTGAAATCCAGACTGACACATTGTGGATCGTTGGATCTGACACCCCTATCAGCAGCACATCATTTGTCAGTGCCTTTCACACATGCATTGTCTCTAAGGTACAATGTGTTAAGCATGGCGGTATGGTCCAAAGAAACAGGGGGCAGTATCCTATCTACTGTAATACTGCCTCCATACAACGTAGTCATCAGTCATTGGAAACATGTTTAGCACACACCAACAGCTGCCTCTCAGGCTCACTTCAGTAGATATCTCTGGAGCATCAACACTGTAACCTCTGTTGATTATGTACAAAAACCGTTTAAACCTAAATTCGAGCCAGTCACACATTTCTGGCTTAATGTTTGGTTACATTTAGAAATGATATGGTGTCAAAGAAAGAACATGGTCAGTGTTAGGCAAAGTGCTCTGTCAGTAGGATGAGCAGTTGAGAGTTAGCAGAACTAGCCTTCTAACTGTTGCAACAGCAGTCCCAAAGGAACACTGAGTTAGTTTACATACATGTCCGTGTGCAGTACCTCCTACTCATTGGGACACACGCTACTAGTTAGTCTCAGATCACTAAACCACAGAGATCAAAACAAAACATCTCCTACATCAACATACTTCTTTGACTTTTGTGAAAAAGTCACTCCTATCAACCCCTAAACTTCTGAGTGGACTGGGAATGGACACTTCACTAGTAATGGTGGTTAGGGCAGACTTTCACCAATACATCTGTCAACATGGGCATGAAGAATGTGGCTCTCTGAAATGGCCTTTTAGTCTGATCACTACAATGCAAAGGCTTACATACTACAATTGAATCAGCACATTAGCAAAGACATATCACAGTTATCGGACTCTCCAAGGATCAGAGGATGGATACACTTCAGAACGAAGGAAAGAATTTCTCTTTGAAAAACAACGACAGACTAAAGAAGAATCAGAGGAAAAAAGGGAACACTTCAAGCAGGAAGTGTAATAAACACAGACGAGTTGTTTGTTTTGCTGAAGCAACAGTGAAATGAGCCCTCGCTCTTTCTCATTAAGAAGACAAAGAAATAATGATCTATCTCTGGGATCATATCTGCCTCCTCTCAGTCTAATCACCTTCACATTTAAACGAGTGGAGTTCACGGTCTCATTGTCTGTGTCCCTGCTAAGTTGGTTTGTTTACTTATTCATATTTAAAGTATATTATTAGTGTGTGCTAATTATTATTATTATGTGTCCCTCATTAACTGTTGTATGTATCGTACACAATTTGTCCAGTTTGATTTTTTTCACCACTTCAAATAATAAAGTTTATTTTATTGATAAAGATGCCAGAGCCCTTCAAGTTTACAGCTTTATTTACAGCAGCACGTTTGTCCTCCAGCCGCAGAAATCTATCATCTAAATATATTTTCAGAGGATTCAGTTTAAGTTTTTCATTGCAACGCTTTTCACTTTTTCCTCAAATTCATTCACCATTTCTCTCCAGACTCTTTGATGCCATCCACAGCAATATAATGTCATCTGTCAACGTCAATGTCAATGGACCGTCCCTTCATAACGTGAAGCTTTTTACTCTTGTTCAAACTTCTGTAGAAGTCTTTTTTCTGTTCCAACAATTCACACACTTGTGGACCTAATCCTCAGTGGAGTTGTTTGAACCTGTGGGTGGGCATGGTTTTTGTCCTCAGCCTTATAGGCCTACTGGGCCAAAGGAGCAGCGGGACAGAGCTAGACATGTCCACTAGATAATAAGAATGTCCACGATTCAGCTGTACAGTGTAAGATCACATATAGACAACAGCAGGCTCCCCATTCCACCCCCCAGGGGTCAATGATTGAAATGACCCTGCTGAATTCCAGGTGACTTGTTCAAAAGATGTAGCCCTTGGAAAGCCTGTACATGGTTTTGCCTGAAAAATGGGGCGGGAAAATGGGGCGTCGAATCAGGGGGTTAGTAGTTCAATCCCACCCTCAAAATGTCAAGTGTCCTTGGGCAAGATACTCGACCCCAAATTGCTCCTGTAGGCATCACTGGATTGAAGTGTATGAGAGTCGCTTTGGGTAAAAGCATCAGCTAACTAACATGTAGTGAATACAAATCCTGCCAAAAAGCCTTTGAAATATTGTGTTTTATACGAAAATGATATTAGTGCTGAAGGTCTCTCTGTTGTAACTGACACCCACCTGGTGTGTATCCTCGGTCCACGGTCAGGCTGGGGAAGGGCATGGGTCTCAGGCTGAACTTATTGTGTGTGAAGCCACAGGAGGGGGACGGCAGGATGCCCGGGTACTGAGAGGAGTCCAGGGCCGGCACCGGGATGGCACTGACCACCGCTG
>NW_022987638.1:0-75000 GCF_902827165.1 Trematomus bernacchii | reverse complement strand
GGACATGTAAAGTAACTCAGTGTTCCTTTGGGTGTCAGATAGTGAGATAGAGAGAAGTACACGGACATGTATGTAACTCAGTGTTCCTTTGGGTGTCAGATAGTGAGATAGAGAGAAGTACACGGACATGTAAGTAACTCAGTGTTCCTTTGGGTGTCAGATAGTGAGATAGAGAGAAGTACACGGACATGTAAAGTAACTCAGTGTTCCTTTGGGTGTCAGATAGTGAGATAGAGAGAAGTACACGGACATGTAAAGTAACTCAGTGTTCCTTTGGGTGTCAGATAGTGAGATAGAGAGAAGTACACGGACATGTAAAGTAACTCAGTGTTCCTTTGGGTGTCAGATAGTGAGATAGAGAGAAGTACACGGACATGTATGTAACTCAGTGTTCCTTTGGGTGTCAGATAGTGAGATAGAGAGAAGTACACGGACATGTATGTAACTCAGTGTTCCTTTGGGTGTCAGATAGTGAGATAGAGAGAAGTACAACGGACATGTATGTAACTCAGTGTTCCTTTGGGTGTCAGATAGTGAGATAGAGAGAAGTACACGGACATGTAAAGTAACTCAGTGTTCCTTTGGGTGTCAGATAGTGAGATAGAGAGAAGTACACGGACATGTATGTAACTCAGTGTTCCTTTGGGTGTCAGATAGTGAGATAGAGAGAAGTACACACGGACATGTAAAGTAACTCAGTGTTCCTTTGGGTGTCAGATAGTGAGATAGAGAGAAGTACACGGACATGTAAAGTAACTCAGTGTTCCTTTGGGTGTCAGATCGTGAGATAGAGAGAAGTACACGGACATGTAAAGTAACTCAGTGTTCCTTTGGGTGTCAGATAGTGAGATAGAGAGAAGTACACGGACATGTAAAGTAACTCAGTGTTCCTTTGGGTGTCAGATAGTGAGATAGAGAGAAGTACACACGGACATGTAAAGTAACTCAGTGTTCCTTTGGGTGTCAGATAGTGAGATAGAGAGAAGTACACGGACATGTATGTAACTCAGTGTTCCTTTGGGTGTCAGATAGTGAGATAGAGAGAAGTACAACACGGACATGTATGTAACTCAGTGTTCCTTTGGGTGTCAGATAGTGAGATAGAGAGAAGTACACGGACATGTAAAGTAACTCAGTGTTCCTTTGGGTGTCAGATAGTGAGATAGAGAGAAGTACACGGACATGTAAAGTAACTCAGTGTTCCTTTGGGTGTCAGATAGTGAGATAGAGAGAAGTACACGGACATGTAAAGTAACTCAGTGTTCCTTTGGGTGTCAGATAGTGAGATAGAGAGAAGTACACGGACATGTAAAGTAACTCAGTGTTCCTTTGGGTGTCAGATAGTGAGATAGAGAGAAGTACACGGACATGTAAAGTAACTCAGTGTTCCTTTGGGTGTCAGATAGTGAGATAGAAAGAGAGACAGGAGAAGAGCAGACACACAGATACAGATCACCAGATCCACTGAGCTGCAGAGGCAGGCAGGAAGAGTCTCTCACATCCACACACTGATCCACTACACCTGACACAGACTCCAGGTCACTTCCTTCAATATGTTTGTAAATCAAATTCAACGTTTTGCTGCAGTATTTTGGGTCTTTATAGAACATTGAACTTATCTAAATTGTTTGTATTGTGTATTTGTTTGTATGTCTTTTTCTACTACTGTAGATACTGTATGTTTACTGTATATATGCTTTTAATGTTTTTATTTTATTATGTATATACTTTATTCCACCCTTTAAATATGTTAATACCTGAACACACTGATGTTGTAACAAACTAATCTCCCAATTTGGGATCAATAAAGTATCTATATATCCATCTATATCTAATATTACAGCATAACAAGTCAGAAGAATGCTCATCCATCCTGACCATCTTTTATAAAACATAGTTATCTGGAATCAATGAACTGCAGTGGGTTAGCGTGCTGATCTTCAGACCAGGGGTCCAGGGAAGACCCTTCCCACCTTAACCCCCACTGCAGTCAAGAAACATCCCCCTACATTTATCCAGTGGGTATTGTCCACAGTATTCAACGTATTACAGTACATGTCTAATATATGTCATATGTGGTTGAGCACTTGGAAGAGCGTTAAAATAAATACCACAAATGATTACTGTTATTATAATAGCATCAAAATAGGACAGTAGTCCATTTCACATCAAACGGGGCGCTAGACATTGAGATATTTCAATGTGTCCATGTGTGATCGTGTCATATATGAAAGGAGATCTGAAACTGGGCTACTTTGAAATGATCTGCTCAATTAAAAGCACAGGGGGTCGTCCCGTCTGTCTGAATGATCTGTTCCGGTCCTAAGAGAGAATCAAGAGTTTGATTGAATGCATTTGTTAGGAACATAATGGACATAGATATATAAACATTTAAAATCCTCTCTGTCTCAGAGGTTTTATTGTGCTTTTATTTAAAGGCAGAAATGTAGTAGGTATGTATGTAAGTTGATACTAAAACAACATCACTGTGAATATTCTAAACAAGGAAGAGAGGATCAACGCTAACTGTACGACATGCTACAGTTAGCGTCACTAACATACTCATCAAAGATCCTCTCTTCCTTATTGCTCTCATTTCTTCTGACAGGAACACATCAAGTATTTGTTATGTATGTTGTCAATGAAAGCACACCAATTACAGATATAATGGCTGAGTATTGTACTGGCCATTTTGTTGTGCAACAGGAATGGTTCACCCACTGCAGAATACCTTTTCAATAAAACAAAAGCCAAAAGGTGAAAGAAGGAAAGAAGAAAGAGACTCCTCAGAAAGACTGAATGCATCCTCCCTCAGCAGCCTGATAATCAAAAATATGTTTCCATCAAAACTCCATTCTCTCGGATCAAGGATCAAACTACATGACAGAGAGCAACACCCAGAAAGAGAGAAGTGACATGAGAGTGGAGGACAGGTGTGTGTGTGAGCCTGAAGGCTGTGACCCACATATCACACCAGAGGTTGCGCTATACTTATCCCTGCCCGTCAGTTTGACGGACAGGATCGTAAGATTTGCGTCAAAATCCAGTATTACCCGTCGGCCTTTACACAACCCTGACGGGGGGGGGGGGGGGGGGGGGGGGGGGGGGGGGGGGAGGCATGCTCGTGAACTGTCAACGGGGGGGGGGGGGGGGGCGCCGTGTTATGCATGCCCACTCAACCCAGTCTCACGGCATGTCGTGTTATAGTCACGACATTTAATCTATTGATTCGTGTTCACCAACACCACTTTTTTTCGTGTCAATATCAAGCCACGATTATTGTTTTTATTTTAAATCGTATCATGTCGGACTTTTTTTGCCGTCCGTGAGGAAAACAAATGGAGCTCAGAGCCTCAGAATACTGAAATCTGTATTTTTTAAATCTTTTTTTCCTTCTAATTTGTTATTCTTTTCTAAATAACACACAGTTATTTACTCAACAATAACACACAATTATCCTTGTTTTTATTTATTTGTTTAATTCTATAATCTCTGGCTTTTTTGGCGTCCGTCAGGAACTGAATTTCAAAATAAAATAACCGGAAACAGATACACACCCACTGAACTGATTACCCAAGATCCTCAGCTATGGTTTAAGCTCGGTGATTGGATTGTTTAGCCGCAATGCACGTTGGGATATGGTGTTTATGCGATGTGAAATCCGAAAAACATTTAAAAAAAATAAAAATAATACTTTATTCCGAGTGTACTTGCTTTTCTCTTTGAAAGTCATCACATAACGGCATTGTAATACACGGTTCTAGACAAACTGGAAGAAGTGCCACCGAAACTGAATACGTGACGTGGATCATAAATATATCAGCAATTAAACAACATCATCAATTTCTCTTCACAAAATACGTCTCCTTGCAGTATCAATAGTAATTCGGCTGACTTTTATATTTGATCCAATTGGTAGATAGGTTATATTTACACCATAACGGTGCACAGCTGATAGAAAAGGACTTGTAGTTTTTAAAGATATTACTGATTTTCTATGAATATAACAATGTAAATACTGAGTTGAAAGAATAGTCAGGGGATTTGGGTGATGGGAGACACATATATGGATTCACAATTTCAATAGCTTACCATTAAATGACGAATATACCTTTCTGTCTGTGATACAAATCAGATATTAATGTGTAGAAGTAAAACATGTGAAATAGCATAGCAATATCCTGTACAATTATGTGAAAACATGAATAAAACTACACATCTTCAGATGTTATACATACATAAGTGTCCTACACTAATAATACAAAGTTATTATGGCTGTGTGTACCTTGTGTGCACCGCCTAGTGGTTAAAGCACGTTATTTAATTATTGTTTTAATATGTTATATTTGATGAAAAAAATATTAAGAGTACATACTTTCATAAGGGGAAAGTAGAAGGTCAATGATAGAAATATAGAATATAAAAAATCAAGAAGATACTGTAAGTGATCTCTACAATAAAACAGTTTAGTGCCGGATGTACAAAGCAATTAATAGGAGGATGTGCAAAACAGACAAACTAATAAACCTTTATTAACACATTAAAGATTACTTTAGGTTAATACTTCACGACATTTAATCTATTGATTCGTGTTCACCAACACCACTTTTTTTCGTGTCAATATCAAGCCACGATTATTGTTTTTATTTTAAATCGTATCATGTCGGACTTTTTTTGCCGTCCGTGAGGAAAACAAATGGAGCTCAGAGCCTCAGAATACTGAAATCTGTATTTTTTAAATCTTTTTTTTCCTTCTAATTTGTTATTCTTTTCTAAATAACACACAGTTATTTACTCAACAATAACACACAATTATCCTTGTTTTATTTATTTGTTTAATTCTATAATCTCTGGCTTTTTTGGCGTCCGTCAGGAACTGAATTTCAAAATAAAATAACCGGAAACAGATACACACCCACTGAACTGATTACCCAAGATCCTCAGCTATGGTTTAAGCTCGGTGATTGGATTGTTTAGCCGCAATGCACGTTGGGATATGGTGTTTATGCGATGTGAAATCCGAAAAACATTTAAAAAAAATAAAAATAATACTTTATTCCGAGTGTACTTGCTTTTCTCTTTGAAAGTCATCACATAACGGCATTGTAATACACGGTTCTAGACAAACTGGAAGAAGTGCCACCGAAACTGAATACGTGACGTGGATCATAAATATATCAGCAATTAAACAACATCATCAATTTCTCTTCACAAAATACGTCTCCTTGCAGTATCAATAGTAATTCGGCTGACTTTTATATTTGATCCAATTGGTAGATAGGTTATATTTACACCATAACGGTGCACAGCTGATAGAAAAGGACTTGTAGTTTTTAAAGATATTACTGATTTTCTATGAATATAACAATGTAAATACTGAGTTGAAAGAATAGTCAGGGGATTTGGGTGATGGGAGACACATATATGGATTCACAATTTCAATAGCTTACCATTAAATGACGAATATACCTTTCTGTCTGTGATACAAATCAGATATTAATGTGTAGAAGTAAAACATGTGAAATAGCATAGCAATATCCTGTACAATTATGTGAAAACATGAATAAAACTACACATCTTCAGATGTTATACATACATAAGTGTCCTACACTAATAATACAAAGTTATTATGGCTGTGTGTACCTTGTGTGCACCGCCTAGTGGTTAAAGCACGTTATTTAATTATTGTTTTAATATGTTATATTTGATGAAAAAAATATTAAGAGTACATACTTTCATAAGGGGAAAGTAGAAGGTCAATGATAGAAATATAGAATATAAAAAATCAAGAAGATACTGTAAGTGATCTCTACAATAAAACAGTTTAGTGCCGGATGTACAAAGATATTAATAGGAGGATGTGCAAAACAGACAAACTAATAAACCTTTATTAACACATTAAAGAATACTTTAGGTTAAGGTCTTCTTTTAAATAAGAAAAAAGCTTTGGGGGTATCTACACATAAATATTAAGCCTGACAAAGTACTTAACGTCTAATACATTGCTTTCCTGCAATGTTAACTATGTTGAAGCACTTCTTTTAACTGATATTATACATATTAATTATACTCTTATAAGATGTATAATAAAATGTACTCTTAGATAGTATAAGGCGTGTGGTGCAGTGGGTTGAGCGTTGGTGTTCGGATCAGGGGACCACAGGTTCAAACCCCACTGCAGTCAGCATGTCGTTGTGTCCCTGAGACACTTCACCCCAAATTGCTCCTGTGGGGATTGCCCACAGTATTGAGTATGTAAGTCGCTTTGGATAAAAGCGTCTAACAAGTAACATGTAATGTATAAGAAATGTGCAGAATATGACGATGTAATGGTGGAGGTACACAGATATCGATAGATGTCTTGTAATGCACTGTTGAGGAACCTGTGACCCAAGTGTTTCATTCATTGCATAACTACACCGTAGTTGTGTATATGATATGTCAATAAACCTTAGAAAATCTTGAAATCTTGAAAGGGATGTGCAAAATAGCCATTATATACAGTTTTTAATTAACTATTAGTAGAGAATAACGAGTAATGAATATACTTTATAGGGATCTGCAGATAAATGTTTAAAAAAGTATGTGTAGTTCTGGGGGGGCTGGTCCCGTTCGAGTCCAGTTTTGGATAGTCTGCCGTGGTTTCGTTCCATTTCAAAGTGCTGTTTGAACATCCAATCCCAGAGCTTGAAGATTAATCACGGGGTTTGTCAGGCAAAGGGACTGTAGTCCCAAACGATAGCTGAGGATTATGGGTAGTGTAGTGTCTTCGGCCATCCTAAACTCCGAAATGTTTTTCGGATTTCATATTGCATTAACACCATATCCCAACGTGCATTGCGGCTAAAACATCCAATCACCGAGCTTAAACCATAGCTGAGGATCTTGGGTAATCAGTTCAGTGGGTGTGTATCGCAATGATGCTCGAAATGTCCCTTATAGGCCTACGTCTGTTTCCTGTTATTTTATTTAGAAAATTCTGTTCCTGGCCACCATTTTGCGCCTCTGAGAAACCTTTAATGATAGAATAAACGAGACCTCGCCTCCAAGGGTAAAATCATATTAACGTTGATGATCCTTCAGCACCATCATTAAGAATAATTAGCATGTGTCCAACATTTTTGTTCACAACTAAATACCTGCAAAATAATGGAAAACTATGACTATTTGTAATACTAATAAGAAAATCAAACAATACTAACACAGTAAACTTGAACCTGATAAAATATAACTGCTGAACATCAGTATAAGCATAACCATTGTTAGCATTTAGCATGTAGGTACCCACACACTCACACACATACATGTGTTACTTACGTGTGTTGCTCGGCTGTGAGTCCATAGGAATCATCATTTTGCCTCGTGTTCCCCTCCTGCCAGTCAGCGAGCGGTCCAGGGTGGAGATACAGCTGGAGGCCTCGTCTCCGTCAGCTCCTGCAACATCCACGCATTCACATATTCAAACAGGGATTCAAATATTTCCTCTCCGTCATTTAAGCTGTTAAACAAGAATTTAAAATGAGTTCCACTGACTCATTTTCTACTGGGAGAAAGTCACTTAAAACACTCATGATCAATCAGGCTTGATTTTACAGCTATGTAAAAAAAGATAAAGCATCATAATTATCAAATAAAACAGGTTTACAAAAGTGAATAACTGTTATTTACATAAAATATATGTGAATTAATAAATACATGAATCAGCATCCATCTTGTACCTGAGTGGCTGCTCTTACTGCCCATCTGGCTCTCTGATTGGCTGTGTGCCACTTGGGGGAGGTCCTGGCAGGACTGGATGGGTGAATCACGTCCGGACGGGGCGATGCTCGGAGCTTTCTCCATGTTCTTCATCTCCATCTCCTCATGGTGGATCCACAGGTCAGGGGGCCGCAGGTCCTTCTGGCTGCCTTTCCTCTTACTGGCACTGTGGCTCGCTCTCTTCCTGCACAGAGGACGAGATAGGTGAGGAAATGAGGTAAACATGTGAGGAAGGGAGGTAAACATGTGAGGAAGGGAGGTAAACATGTGAGGAAGGGAGGTAAACATGTGAGGAAGTGAGGTAAACATGTGAGGAAGGGAGGTAAACATGTGAGGAAGGGAGGTAAACATTTGAGGAAGGGAGGTAAACATGTGAGGTAGGGAGGTAAACATGTGAGGAAGGGAAGTAAACATGTGAGGAAGGGAGGTAAACATGTGAGGAAGGGAGGTAAACATGTGAGGAAGTGAGGTAAACATGTGAGGAAGTGAGGTAAACATGTGAGGAAGGGAGGTAAACATGTGAGGAAGGGAGGTAAAACATGTGAGGAAGGGAGGTAAACATGTGAGGAAGGGAGGTAAACATGTGAGGAAGTGAGGTAAACATGTGAGGAAGTGAGGTAAACGTGAGGAAGAACAGGAGACAGACCAATGTAAATGGACAACACAGTGTATTATGGGTGGAATGCTTATACAGTCATGTTACAAAGCAAACTTCTAAATTCCAGCAGAGCATGAAGGCACCATGACAGAAACATCAGAGTGCAGCCTGGCTCATGTTTACTGCATTCACAGAAAACACAGCAGCAGACAGGATGTGCATGGAGAGGTGGGGTCTGATCTGTTGTGCTGCAACAAACCTATTAGATTTGTTGAGGTACATTATAAAATATCACTAACCTAAATCATCTAAAACCAGTCAAACCAGATTGCAATAAAACACCTATTGAAACGCCATGAACTGGATTAAAAGATTAAACAGCGGTGACATTTGACAAATAGGATTATGAAATGTCTTGAATTGGATTATAAAATAATACTGCCTGAAAGAACATGAACTGGATTATGCAATAGTACTGTCTGAAATATCAGGAACTGGATTATAAAATTAAACAAACCTGAAATTTGAATAATGGGATTATGAGATGTCATGAAACGGATTACAGAATAATACCTCTACAACAGGATAAACTGGATTATACAATAGTACTGTCTGAAACAATATGAACCACATAATAACATATCATCTCTACCTTCATGAACCTGATTATACAAATACTACCATCTGAAATGTGATGAACCAGCATCTTAAATACAACAGATTCTACTACCTATCACGTATTTACATTTCCTCTCTGCATTGTAGCTTTGTTTTGGTTCTGGGTGATGGTGTTGTATTTTTGACAAAGAGGCTGCTAAAAGATGTTGCAAAACCAACCAGGACAGAACATTAAAAGAATTGTAATTGAGTTTGTGATATAATATATGTAAAGGACATTGTGAAATGTGAAATAATGCTTATACGATATGTATATAATACGATTACACAACAACAATGACTGAAAGCTGATGAATGGGATTGAAATTAAAGAAATGAACCAGATGTAATTAGCCACTTAGGTCAGGTCCATCCCAGGTGTAAGTAAACAGTTAGAGATTTGATTTGAACACAGGTTCAGACCGGTTTCAGCCTCTTACTTCCTCTGCTGGGCGGAGGAGTGCCGGGTGCAGATGAGGGCCACGATGACCACCACCACCACAGTGATGGCCCCCACCGACACCACGATGATCACCAGCAGGTTACTGTTCTTCTGAGGCGTGGCGCTGCCGTGGGGGGGGCGCATCTGACCAATGGGAGACTCTGTTAGGTACAAAAGACAAGAAGGTAAAATCAAATATTAAACACTTTAACTTTTGCAAACCATTTTTCATATAGTCAACTTCATAACAGTTGACTTGGACATATGTGAAACGAAAACCAGACACTTTTGAATGATTACCATGCATTTGACAAAATACCTTGAATTTCAAGCTTTTTATTTCACAATTGCTATTTAGAATTATAATTAAAATGTTGTCATAGTTTATTTTCATGTCCGCAGAAGTTGCTTCGTTATGAAAGCCGACATAGGCTATGTTACCATGACATGAAGACTCAAGATGTAAGTGAGTTATTGTGTATAAAACAATTATTATTTGAATCCCAGAACAAAAACTGAAAAATAAATATAGGCATTTCTCTCTCAAATCTCCATGATGCTGTTCATTCACTGTATCTCAGTGTTTCATTCAAGTGTACAGTACATATGCAATAGGAAATAACTGATTTCATACATATTTCTGTTTTTAAACATTAGTGATTTAACGACAAGGAACATTTAAGAAAGCCTGGCATGAAAACACAATGCTTCTGCTACCAGTCAATACACAGTGTGTGTGTGTGTGTGTGTGTGTGTGTGTGTGTGTGTGTGTGTGTGTGGTGTACGTACGTGTACGTGTACGTGTACGTGTGACAGGTGTAAAGGGAGAGAGGGGATTGATGACATGCTCTGTCATTCATTAACCCGACCTTGGAGCAGAGAGAGAGAAAATGGGAAACACAAGGGGGAGCATGAAGTGGTGAGGAGAGGAGAGGAGGGAGAAAGAGAGGCAGAGATTAGAGGATAGAGAAGAGAGAGAGAGAGGAGGGAGGGGAGAGAGGAGGAAGAGGAGAAGGATGAGGAGAGAGAGAGGGAGAGGAGAGAAGAGAGGAGAGGAGAAGGAGAGGAGAGGAGGAGGGAGAGGAGAAGAGAGGAGAGGAGAGGAGAGAGAGGGAGAGAGGAGAGAGAGAGGATGAGGAGAGGAAGAGAGAGAGGAGAGGAGAAGAGAGGAGAGGAGAGGAGAGGAGCGGCAGAGGAGAAGATGAGGAGCAGGAGAGATGAGGTTGAAGAGAGGAAGAGAGATGGGGGAGTGATAAGATGAGAGAAAGAGAAAGGGCATTGAAGGCAATTCTGAAGAAAGGAGAGAGTGCAGAAGATGGTTGAAATGTCATGAAGGAAAACATGTGAGAGGTAGTTGACCTCCCTCGCCTCTCTCCCTTACTCTGCGCTCCAGTGGTCTCTCTCCCTTTCTCTGCGCCTCAGTGGTCTCTCTCCCTTTCTCTGCGCTCAGTGGTCTCTCTCAATGAGAAGCACCATCCATCACACTGCAGCTGCACCATTTCCCTTTCCCTGCTTTTAGTTACATTTGATCCTCCTTTCCTTTTTCTTGGAAAACAAGTTTCATGTCATTTCTAACAGAACTCTGGCCCTTTGCTTTAAGGTGCTGAGGAAGGTCCTCAGGCCATTCCAATGTGGGGGGTTCTACCTCTGGGGGAGGGGATACCATTCAATCTAACTGGCAGTTGTTGAGATATCAGTACGAGAACAACACGCTGCCTCCATACACTGTACACCCCCCCAGCAGGGTCAGTTACCCCAGGTGGGGAAAGTACTCAGATCTTGTACTTGAGTAAAAGTAGAAGTACCAGAGTGTAGGAATACTCTGTTACAGTAAAAGTCCTGCATTCAAAATGTTACTCAAGTAAAAGTAGAAAAGTATTCTATATAGTGAAAGTAGCGACAGTAAAAGTAGTCATTGTGCAGATTGGTCCATTTCAGAATAATAATGAGTCAGCAAAAAGTCAATTGTTTTCGAGGAAAAGGAGGAATTTTTACATAGCAATACAACTATTTAGCATGTAGCAGGAGACAGATAGAATAATCAACATACGGAAATAGAAGTTGGCAGTTCATTTACATGTGTCTTTAATGATGACTCTTAGCTTCTGGGTTTTTATTAAATGTTATTATAAGACCTGTGCTTTTCCTATAAACACTGAGAACAGCCTGCCATGTCCAGGGTATCAAAGACGTTCCAACTCCATTGTTCCTTCCAGATTCCTTCTAACAGCTAGCAGCAGCCATGTCATCTCCGTACAGCATAAATGGATTGTCAAACGATATGACAAACTGATATTTCATCGACTCATACTCTCCGACAGCCGACAGCTGAATCCAAGGCTTTACGGTCCTGGTATATCAGAACACTCTACTTGGGCCTTCCACTGTGGAAGATGGATAATATAATAATAATGGATCATTAATAATAACCTCCCAGTAGGTTTCATGGAAATAATGATGTAAACTGGTATGAATTGAAGGGAAAATGTTGACAAGGATCGGACACTTAATATTAGAGTTTAGCATGTTAGTCATGTTTATGAGCATCTTCAGAAGTTACTTGGCATGATTGTTGAATTGAAATCATGATCAAACTAAAATAAGGAAACAATACAAAAAATATTAAAATCCAACCTCCCAGGTCACAATAAGTAAAGCAAATGGCATGGTGGCAGATATAATTAGTATGTGAGTTACCATTAAGAGCTGTGTCATACAATAAATGAGCGTTATATGGACTGTAACAGACAAAGTGTCTAGTTATAAATGACTGCTGTGTGACGGGAGCAGCAGCTGACACGCAGGAACTGATGAGAACAAGAGCCTAACAACCTCTGCAGCCCCCAATGGAAGACAGTGGTTTTTAATATGGTGATCTAAATGCTTCTCCCTCTGGTCAACAGTCAAGTGATGTTCTGATTTCATTTGATAATGAGAGAACTAAAAGAGGGGCATGTTTTAAGTGTATCATCTATGTAATATGTAATGTATACTTTGCTTTCTTGTTGCAGCCAGCAATTACAATTTCTGGGTACTTTTTTAACTATTAATGTTTCTTTGTAAACCAAACGATGTAGTTAACCCTGTAAGGCCCACGGTTGTAATTTTACAACATTGCTTTAAGCTATCCTAAAAAATTGTTTTTTTAAAGACCAGAGCCTCACAATGCTATTGGGTAGTAAATGTGTTTATAGGTCCTGCCCTCTGGCCATACACTCACACAACTTCCCAATCTTCAAACGAGCAACATTTCTTTGTTTTATTGGACTGGATTTGTCAGATTCAAGTAAGTAAAATGCCTCAAATATTTTTTTAATTATTACAATGTCTAGAACATGTACATATTTAGTTATTGTGGAATACATTCATCAAATTTGGTTTTGAGCAGCTTATGTCTTTGTTGTAATATTACAACACTGGGTTAGTGTGGTAGTCAAAATAGCATGAGCACCTGTCATGGACCCTGCCCTTCTTATATGTTCACATATGGAAATAAAACACAAATGCAAATGCATTCCTTTTAGTATGATAATAGGCTAAGCCAGACAGAATGAACACTTGTCCCACCACCCTATCGATTCCTTCAGGTAATCTATTACAATATAATAAGCATACACAGTCAAATCCGGAGTGTTAATTTAACACTCTGAGATAAGGACGATATGTTCACTGGCTCAGTGTTAAAGTGTTAACACTTAAAGAGTCAATGTAGTTGTTCAATATATTTATTCAGACAATGTGAGTAGAAATACCGAAATGCTGCTCCCACCTAAGCCCTACGTTGCAATATTGGCGTGTGGCGCAGTGGAGGGGCCTTTGTATGGGGATCAGGTGGTCACAGGTTCAAACCCCACTGCAGTCAGCATGTCGTTGTGTCCCTGAGACACTTCAACCCAAATTGCTCCTGTGGGGATTGCCCACAGTATTGAGTATGTAAGTCGCTTTGGATAAAAGCGTCTAACAAGTAACATGTAATTACAACATTTCCCTTCAAAAATAAATTATAATGTTTTTCTATATTTGGGCTTTACAGGGTTAATGGATCATATCACTGCATTGTCATAGATATGAATTGTACATGTAACCTAGGTAAACCTTTTGTAACACATCGTGTAGGAAACTTACTCTTATTTTAGCCATGCAGATAGGGATAGAAAACCATATTAGATAGATAATTGTAGGGTAAGTCTTCTATCGTGTACTATGTTGTATTAATATTGATGAGGATTTTATATCTTGTGTAACTGCAAAACAGAGTCAGTGCACGGCACGTTTTTGGTTGTGTTTCCACTTGGCGTAGTACCGGCTAGCAGGTACTATTTCACAGTTTTTCTGGCCCCATAAAATCGAGGTTCTTAGCGGGCCAATAACCAGGCTGAGTCGGGCTGAGTATGCTAAACTAGAGAGAGAATCGCTGGCAAGGGGGCTACAACTACAACAAGATGAACATATTTGACCGTGATTTAATTGTAATACACGTTTCAAAATGATGCCGAAGTATCAACATACTGATACCGGTTAGTAAAAACCATGAATTAATGCTTTGACAAGTCTGCAGACAGACGGCAGGCGAAAAACCTTTTAAAATGCATGTTGTCTAAATGGAGGGTTGCCAACTTTGGGTACCTGGCTTGAGTGAGATTTTGATATCATGGGTTTAATTCGGTTTAATTACACATATGCGCACGAAATGACTGCTATCGTGTCAGCAGCGGGACCTTAGCATATATATAGGATATATATACAATATATACAAATACACAATAATGGACACAGACTATAAAGGGCACACAGTTTCATTCACTAATGAAAGTCAAACATGTTTGTTTCCACTGTTTTATTGTGTGCCTGTCGCGATAAGCAATTAATTGACTTATCGTACGATAAATAAAAATGAACTCGATAACTTTTCTGACCTCGATAAATTGCCATTTACATGAGGATGGGACTAGCAGTTTGAAAGGATGTACTTGAATTATTATTATATATTATCATTATGTCAGTGGTCTAAAATGGTCATACAACGGTGCCGACAATATTATCGTTTATCGCAATAATTTCCGGGAAAATGTATCCAACAAAATTAATTATCGTGAGGGGCCTATACATGAAACACACACACAAACAAATCTACAGACTTACTCCAAACTGCCAAATATATTAATTAACACACTCTCACTCTCATATACTCTTTGACTCTATTTTGGCCTAGTAGAACAATAAGCAGCAGACTTTTACTTTTTATCATTTCTACTGGATCTTAGATCTGCGCATGCGCAATACGGGTCGGCAGTGGCGGCTCCAGAGTATTTTTGTTGGGTAATCTATGGTAGGGCTAACCCATACAGTGGTGGGGCTCAAGTCAGTATTTGCAATGTAATTACATCATAGACTGTATATATAGAATTACATACACGCTATATCGCCCCCCTTGTCAGTGAAACGCCACGCGTTAGCTTTAGATTATTTCCCTGTCTCTCTCAATCCAAATTGAACTGTATGAAATAAAAAGGCACATTTGTCTTGTAGTAAATAAAAAGGGCGACCTGGAGCCAATCCTGCAATTTCCCCACAGGTGAAAGAGTTGAGACTTTTTTAAATACTAACATAAAATACACATTCTGGTACTCTCTTGAGAAGAAAAATAAATAAATCTATTACTACACGACATATTTAAAAAAATGAATGCCATTTTAGTTTTTTGTGACTTTGTTCTGAAAGCTGAACCTGCTGCTCCTCACAGAGAGAAGAGGGAAGAGGCTGTGTGAATTACTTTACATTGTGGATAAGGGTGGATAGCCCCCATTGTTCTGTGTGTCAAAATGAAAGACAGCCCACACACCTATCAATCATCAAACCGTGGGGTCTTATTTCATTACGTGTTGATTTCTATCAACAAGTAATGTTGTATCTATGTATATAGAGATGTACTACAGCAAAAGTATTCTCCGTCGGGACTTCCTGCAACAACACCACGCCGTTATCGTGATTCTGATTGGCCAGAAGACATTATCAAAGATGTTCTATTGAGAAGACGATCACTACGTGACAAAAGTTTTCAAAACCGTTTCTAGTCTTCGTATTCTTGTTTTTGGCGCGAGAATAGTTTGGGCAGCGTGAGAGCGTGAGATTGAGAGTGAAAGCGTGTGTCACACGCCAGATGCGTGAGAGTTGGCAACCCTGCTAAATGGAGATCGGCTAAGCTAACGCAGTGTATGCTCCGTCCGTCCACACTCACAACAACGGCCTATACAGACATAAATAAAGCAGCGACTGTATTCACCATGACACAGGCAGTCTGTGGTTTGTACTTGTTTCACTTTTGTCTAGTTTCTGAACAGATATGAGGAGCTGTGAGCTCTGAGTGCTAACAGCTAACGGCTGATGTTGTTTTTGTGTGATTCTCATTGAAGATGGCGTCACAGCTCCGCCTACACTGCGTTACTATAGTTACTGCCCCAGCTACTAAACTGTAATGGAAACGCAGCATAAAGTGAGCCTTGCCTAACAAGGCCTAACAAGGCCTAACTATACCGTACTAAGCCGAGCGAGGCCCTGCAATGGAAATGCGCCAATAGAGCTCTAAAGAAAGGAGACCTGTTGGAAAGATTGCAGGGTGAATAATCTCTTCAGCTCGTTTTTCAAGTGAGAGGAAGCTCTGCAGTGTGACGGGTGACACGCTTTTCAGAGGAAATACAGTGAAGGTGACGCACAAGACTCTGCCCTCACTGACCTAAATAAAGCCTGGGGGGGGGCACACACACACACACACACACACACACACACACACACACACACACACACACACACACATAAACACACACACACACAAACACACACACACACACACACACACACACGCAAGCACACATGCTGCTTGTCCGTAAGACACTGGCCAGCTACTGACCCTGAACTGTGACCTCTCTGGGTCAGCAGCAGCTGGTATTACCAGCAGCTTTTAGTGTTACAATAGTGTGGAGCAGAGAATTCTATAAGCATTAGTGTAAGGGCTGTGAGCATTAAAACAGCATTAGCACAAGTATAACCATCAGCATTACATTATAATTAATGTAGGTTACTGAAATGAGATTTGACTGCATGGATGTTCTCTTTGTTTCTGGATGTTCTCCTGATGGAGAGAGCCTTCCTCTGGTCTCATTCCTCTGGTCTCATTCCTCTGGTCTCATTCCTCTGGTCTCATTCCTCTGGTCTCATTCCTCTGGTCTCATTCCTCTGGTCTCATTCAGGGAGTGGAGCTGCTGGGTCCACATGAGTCCCTCAACACGGCCACGTTATAAGAGTGTGAGTGGAGGAGTGGAGGATACATGAGCACTCAGTGAGCTCCACAGGCTGACCCGGGACACATAGAGACACTAAACATCGCTTTTAAAGAATGGGTATACCTTTATGGCCCATATTACAAAACCAATTAGCATTACCAGCAGCATAAGTATGAGTATGAGACCTCATTGGCTCATTGAAGTAACAATAATAGGTAACTTAAGCTCTCTATAGATAATTCTATATCCTGGCATTGCTTTGGAAAACAGTGTTTGTCTTGAGGGTAAATATCTCTTTACAGTATGTGAGCATTAATTATATTTAACCTCTTAAGCCCTGAGCCTGTTTTTCAGGTCTCAGGCTCGAAAATGACATTCCCAGAACAAATGACCATATCTTCCCTTCTAAAAGGGTTAAATTAATCATCTTTATTCTCAAAGTAATGATAAACCTGTGAGTTGGATGTAGAAAAGTCAGAATCAATATAGATGTTTTTTATTTTGGCTATTGTGGCTACCATTAGCAGCTAACTTTTCCGCTCCGATTTTTACATAAAAAATGGAATTATGGATTATAAATAATTTTTTAAAAGGTACAGGTACATTATCAACCTATGGATCAACAGTTGTAGCATTTTTTTGTTTCGTTTTAATGCCATTGAACACGTCTTTTGACCTAATTGACAGCTACGGTGAGACGATCTGCCGTAAAAGCTCCGTAAAGGTACGTGTTGTGATGTCTGTGTTTGCTTCCCTTGTCGCAAGCTCGGATCGCTCAGTGATGATACTATACCTAAATAATCAGTGGAGTCTCAGCTTTAATAGGCTATATTGTATGTGCAGCTACGATAAGTAATAAGGGTATCTTTATCTTGAATTGTGTGCCGCAGTGCGTTAGAATTTTTTCGCTCAGGGGTCATTTAGACCCTTCTTATGAGACTTGTGTTTTGTTTTGGTAAAAATGGTTCATATCTTCAGTTAGCTGAGATTCTTCCCGTTAATCTGGTGCTACACATTAATAGTTTCATAAATGTTAAGAAGCCCTGAGACATTATCTCGAAAAAAAAACGGTGAGGGGGGGTCCAATGGGGGGACCGCCGTGCTTAAGAGGTTAAAAGAGCAATTTCAAGTAGTACATTCTTTCTATGTAAATATGAAAAGCGTAGGGCTGTAATAGTAATTATTCATTGTGATCCTCCAAACCAAACATTTCATTTAGGTATTCTTAGTTGTAAAATCTACAGACTCATATTTCCCTCTATTATTGTGCTATTCAAAAACGTTTCACAATAATGTGGTTGTTGTTGTTTTTGGCAGTATATTTAAAATACAGACAGGAGATGTATATGCCACACTCTTAACCCTGTTCCTCCACCTCCAGACAATTTTCTCCAGTTAGTAAAAACACTGATTGATGTTGAGATTGTGAATCTAATGAATTATTCCTGCCTGCAGCGATCCCACAGAAGACAGGAAGCAATGCTAACGGATGTAAATCAGCTCCTCTGCAAGACGCACAGTCATTTCACTGGGTTTAGACATGGCTGAGCACAGTGATCAAAGAGAACAACGCTGAGTCGCTGTGATAATCTAATGATGCGGCACAATGTCCTCCACACACACTCAGCTCCTACAGCTACAGTAAAGAGTCCCAGAATAACCCGGAATGTTATTTCACTTCTGACGGTTAGTTTCGGTCGAGCAGAAGAAAAGTGTGCGTATGTGTGTGTGTATGCGTGTGTGTGTATGTGTGTGTTACCATTGATGCTGCTCCTGTCAATCAGGTTGGCGTCAGACGGCCAGTAGGCGTGGTCTCCCCTCGCCCTGGGAAATGAGCAACAAACAGGAACTTTAGGAAGGAGCAGAGACAGAAACAGGAAACGACGGAGAAGCTGAGAGTCATTTTGCAGATGGAATAGAGCAATCGAATAGAAACTGGTTCTTTGTCAGGAAATACATGACTTTGTTAGGATTGTACACACACACACACACACACACACACACACACACACACACACACACACACACACACACACACACACACACACACACACACACACACACACACACACACACACACACACACACACACACACACACACACACACCACACACTCTCAGGTTATATCGACCTGCATAGATTCTAACACTTTATAAGTATTGGGAATAAAATGGTTCCCATAGTAACGACTTGCAGAGTGTGTTTTCCAGCACAAACACTTTTTGGCCTCTGGATTTCTGGGTAAGAAACGAAGATGCTATGTATATTCAGCTGTTTACCTAAAGAGAACCCACAGAGCTAACCGCCTGGTTAAAGGAAAACGGCTCACTAACATACAGTCAGCAGACACAGAGGATAGCTACATGTTCTTAGCACCAAAGCTAAATCCTTGTTGCTCCAACACGTCCAAACTGAGCCAACAAGGCTGAAGCACTTTTCTGATTTCTCCTAAAGAGCCAAACTTTTCCCCAGCATCTGAGCCAGAGTGTTCATTTGGAAATCTGGAGGAGGAAATGTAAAGAAGTCAGAAACAGATCATCACAGAGGCTGCTATATAACAGAGATTGAAAACTGATGAAAGAGATTTCCAAACCTCCACAGGAAACTGAGTCTAAAGAACTCCCTATTCTAAGGAATGAAAGCCAGGCGATACATAATTCTCACACATTTCAAACTAAAAGCTGGCCGGGGTGAGGTTCCTTTGCAGATTGAAGCTACAGAAGTGATTTTAATAAAAAATTGGAATTTCAGATCAATCTGAAAATACACAAACGCACGCACACGCACACGCACACGCACACACACACACACACACACACACACACACACACACACACACACACACACACACACACACACACAATCAGAAGTGTGTGTTTACAGTGTAAGGTGCACAGTATCAAGGCCTAACATCAATCTTCTCCCCTGAGAACCCTTGTGATTGATATGGAGAGGGAGTGTGTAGCAGCACATCCCTCACACACACAGAGACACACACATCTCCCGGTGACAAACAGCAGCGTTTAACACCCTGACACCTCTCTGCTCCAGTGTCCCCGTCGCTTCACTGCACTTAAGTCCAGCTGCACTGAATATTCCCAGAATGCTGTTGTGGAAAGCGGGAGGACCTTTGACAGAGTGCCACATCATGCCTGTATTTGCTGGGCTTTATACGGATCTCTAATCATGCAATTTTGTATTTTATACACTTTGAGCATCATGTTTCTATGGGTGGCATTCAGTCAGCCGTCTCACCACAAAGATCTCTCTGCAGCTGCTGAGGGTTAAACCTTCATGGTTCCCAGAAGACGAGTAAATAACATCCAACATGTTCATATACATACGTTTTTAAGTGAAATTTAAATATTATTTAAAAAACAATTAGATGTATTGCGATTGAGATCACGTCTGGTTTAGACATTCATGACCCTCTCAGGATTCATTTCATTTCATTTTGATTTATCTACTGATTTATTTGCGCTCAATATATAGTTCTTAAACATTATGGTGCATTCATGTCCCCCTTGGGATAATTGGAATACATATTGTAACCCCCACCATCAGGCCAAACATTGTAATAGTTCCAATCCTTTTTTTATTTTGTGTTTATCTCCAAACACCCCCCCCCCCCCCCCCATCAGCCTCAGCACAGGAGTTGGTGTGCCCTATAATGATGACATCTGTTCATCATAATGCAGCGACAGTCTATTAGTGAGATTATGTCTCAGAATCACACTGATGCTAATTACACGTAAAGAAATATGTCCTGTTATCTTCGCGGCCAAAAGATTTCAAAGTGAAATGACGCACGTTTAAAAAGTTTGGAGTGTTTATGAGCGTTCTGCTTTTCTGCGGCTGATGAACAGAACCATGAACAGCGCATTCATTATGTCTGAGTTCATTTGATGAACTTACATATGGTAAACAGCTCTTTCCATCGTCTCTCATTGCTCTGAATTAATAACTACAAAAGCATCTTCTTCATCTCTTGCCAAATAACAAACGACTTTCCTTCAGCTTGATGAGTCATACAAAGAGAAGGGAAACTGTCTCTGTTTTCACATTTGACTTATCCGTCTCTTCCTGTTGCTAAAGACTTTTGATGCCAAGACTGAGATTATACTGGGCACACCCCTCCTTCCCTTCCTTCCATGCCTTTTTAAACTGTGATGCATCAGAATATTCTGAATATCAGACAGGGCTTGAAGATAATTTGATAAATCATTACTTGTATTAAAAAGCAATGATAAAAATAATGAAATGGGCAGACGATCTAAAGAGGGATTTTCAAATCAATACTTTGAAGCCAGTTTGAATTTAAAGCTTCCGTCACACACACACACACACACACACACACACACACACACACACACACACACACACACACACACACACACACACACACCCTTTTTGGGTGGGGAAAAGCCTACCTTGATCATTTGCCATCTTGTCAGGATGTTCAACTGAAACAAAAACAGAGAGGGTTAGCAATCTTATGAAATATAAAACAAAGGTATACACTGCAGATTAAGCCACTCTTGATCTTTCGTCTCTCGCTCACACACACACACACACACACACACACACACACACACACACACACACACACACACACACACACACACACACACACACACACACACACACACACACACACACACACACACACACACACTCTCTGACTGACCCTTGGCGGTCCTGAAGTGGACTGGCTCAGACAGCGGACCCACTCCCTTGGCGTTCTTGGCCTGGATCCTGAAGTAGTAGACCGTGTCCAGGTTCAGATCCACCACCTGATGGGTCAGTCTGTCCCCTGAGATGGCCTCCATCACCCAATCATCGATCGGCATGTTCTTGTCCAGCGTGTAGTACAGGATGTACCCTGACAGACAGACAGTATAGGATTATAGAGTAATATCTGCAATGTTAGCATGAGATCAACATGACAACCTCTTATCCGGTCTGCAATAAAAAGGATGTTAAATGGTAATGTGAACTTCAGGTTAAAGTTTTGTAAATTAAGACAGAAGACATCTCAGATGTGTATTTTAATATAAGACCAGAGAGAGCACAACGACTAACACACATATTTGAATGGAACCATTAGACAGAATAACATGAATGAGAACAATATGGAACTGTGTGTGTGTGTGTGTGTGTGTGTGTGTGTGTGTGTGTGTGTGTGTGGTACACAGTTTAACAACTGAATACTCTTGAACAGTGTTGTACAGATGTTGTAATAAAAAGGTTGCAGCTTTACTTGAAGACATTTAACTGATTCTACTATACTGATAAATAACCAGACGGATAATAGAAAATATATACTAACATTTAGCTCTGGTCAATAGTGTGTGTGCACTGTAGTTGAACAGTAGTGTGTGTGCAGGGTAGTTGAACAGTAGTGTGTGTGTGTAGTGTAGTTGAACAGTAGTGTGTGTGCACTGTAGTTGAACAGTAGTGTGTGTGCAGTGTAGTTGAACAGTAGTGTGTGTGTGTAGTGTAGTTGAACAGTAGTGTGTGTGCACTGTAGTTGAACAGTAGTGTGTGTGCAGTGTAGTTGAACAGTAGTGTGTGTGTAGTGTAGTTGAACAGTAGTGTGTGTGTAGTGTAGTTGAACAGTAGTGTGTGTGCACTGTAGTTGAACAGTAGTGTGTGTGTGTAGTGTAGTTGAACAGTAGTGTGTGTGCAGTGTAGTTGAACAGTAGTGTGTGTGCAGTGTAGTTGAACAGTAGTGTGTGTGCAGTGTAGTTGAACAGTAGTGTGTGTAGTGTAGTTGAACAGTAGTGTGTGTGCAGTGTAGTTGAACAGTAGTGTGTGTAGTGTAGTTGAACAGTAGTGTGTGTGCACTGTAGTTGAACAGTAGTGTGTGTGTGTAGTGTAGTTGAACAGTAGTGTGTGTGCAGTGTAGTTGAACAGTAGTGTGTGTGCAGTGTAGTTGAACAGTAGTGTGTGTGCAGTGTAGTTGAACAGTAGTGTGTGTAGTGTAGTTGAACAGTAGTGTGTGTGCAGTGTAGTTGAACAGTAGTGTGTGTGCACTGTAGTTGAACAGTAGTGTGTGTGCAGTGTAGTTGAACAGTAGTGTGTGTGTAGTGTAGTTGAACAGTAGTGTGTGTGTAGTGTAGTTGAACAGTAGTGTGTGTGCACTGTAGTTGAACAGTAGTGTGTGTGTGTAGTGTAGTTGAACAGTAGTGTGTGTGTAGTGTAGTTGAACAGTAGTGTGTGTGCACTGTAGTTGAACAGTAGTGTGTGTGCAGTGTAGTTGAACAGTAGTGTGTGTGTAGTGTAGTTGAACAGTAGTGTGTGTGTAGTGTAGTTGAACAGTAGTGTGTGTGCACTGTAGTTGAACAGTAGTGTGTGTGCAGTGTAGTTGAACAGTAGTGTGTGTGCAGTGTAGTTGAACAGTAGTGTGTGTGCAGTGTAGTTGAACAGTAGTGTGTGTGCAGTGTAGTTGAACAGTAGTGTGTGTAGTGTAGTTGAACAGTAGTGTGTGTGCAGTGTAGTTGAACAGTAGTGTGTGTAGTGTAGTTGAACAGTAGTGTGTGTGCAGTGTAGTTGAACAGTAGTGTGTGTGTAGTGTAGTTGAACAGTAGTGTGTGTGTGTAGTGTAGTTGAACAGTAGTGTGTGTAGTGTAGTTGAACAGTAGTGTGTGTGTGTAGTGTAGTTGAACAGTAGTGTGTGTGCACTGTAGTTGAACAGTAGTGTGTGTGCAGTGTAGTTGAACAGTAGTGTGTGTGTAGTGTAGTTGAACAGTAGTGTGTGTGCACTGTAGTTGAACAGTAGTGTGTGTGCAGTGTAGTTGAACAGTAGTGTGTGTGTAGTTGTAGTTGAACAGTAGTGTGTGTGTAGTGTAGTTGAAACAGTAGTGTGTGTGCAGTGTAGTTGAACAGTAGTGTGTGTGCAGTGTAGTTGAACAGTAGTGTGTGTGCAGTGTAGTTGAACAGTAGTGTGTGTGCACTGTAGTTGAACAGTAGTGTGTGTGTAGTGTAGTTGAACAGTAGTGTGTGTAGTGTAGTTGAACAGTAGTGTGTGTGTAGTGTAGTCGAACAGTAGTGTGTGTGTAGTGTAGTTGAACAGTAGTGTGTGTAGTGTAGTTGAACAGTAGTGTGTGTGTAGTGTAGTTGAACAGTAGTGTGTGTGTAGTGTAGTTGAACAGTAGTGTGTGTGCACTGTAGTTGAACAGTAGTGTGTGTGTGTAGTGTAGTTGAACAGTAGTGTGTGTGTAGTGTAGTTGAACAGTAGTGTGTGTGTGTAGTGTAGTTGAACAGTAGTGTGTGTGTAGTGTAGTTGAACAGTAGTGTGTGTGTAGTGTAGTTGAACAGTAGTGTGTGTGTGTAGTGTAGTTGAACAGTAGTGTGTGTGCACTGTAGTTGAACAGTAGTGTGTGTGCACTGTAGTTGAACAGTAGTGTGTGTGTGTAGTGTAGTTGAACAGTAGTGTGTGTGCAGTGTAGTTGAACAGTAGTGTGTGTAGTGTAGTTGAACAGTAGTGTGTGTGCAGTGTAGTTGAACAGTAGTGTGTGTAGTGTAGTTGAACAGTAGTGTGTGTGCAGTGTAGTTGAACAGTAGTGTGTGTGCAGTGTAGTTGAACAGTAGTGTGTGTGTGTGTAGTGTAGTTGAACAGTAGTGTGTGGGTGTAGTGTAGTTGAACAGTAGTGTGTGTGTAGTGTAGTTGAACAGTAGTGTGTGTGTAGTGTAGTTGAACAGTAGTGTGTGTAGTGTAGTTGAACAGTAGTGTGTGTGTAGTGTAGTTGAACAGTAGTGTGTGTGCAGTGTAGTTGAACAGTAGTGTGTGTGCAGTGTAGTTGAACAGTAGTGTGTGTGTAGTGTAGTTGAACAGTAGTGTGTGTGCAGTGTAGTTGAACAGTAGTGTGTGGTGTAGTGTAGTTGAACAGTAGTGTGTGTGTAGTGTAGTTGAACAGTAGTGTGTGTGCAGTGTAGTTGAACAGTAAGTGTGTGTGCACTATAGTTGAACAGTAGTGGTGTGTGCAGTGTAGTTGAGACAGTAGTGTGTGTGTAGTGTAGTTGAACAGTAGTGTGTGTGTAGTGTAGTTGAACAGTAGTGTGTGTGCAGTGTAGTTGAACAGTAGTGTGTGTGTAGTGTAGTTGAACAGTAGTGTGTGTGCAGTGTAGTTGAACAGTAGTGTGTGTGCACTATAGTTGAACAGTAGTGTGTGTGCAGTGTAGTTGAACAGTAGTGTGTGTGCAGTGTAGTTGAACAGTAGTGTGTGTGTAGTGTAGTTGAACAGTAGTGTGTGTGTGTAGTGTAGTTGAACAGTAGTGTGTGTGCACTGTAGTTGAACAGTAGTGTGTGTGTAGTGTAGTTGAACAGTAGTGTGTGTGCACTGTAGTTGAACAGTAGTGTGTGTGTAGTGTAGTTGAACAGTAGTGTGTGTGTAGTGTAGTTGAACAGTAGTGTGTGTGTAGTGTAGTTGAACAGTAGTGTGTGTGCAGTGTAGTTGAAGCAGTAGTGTGTGTGGCAGTGTTAGTTGAACAGTAGTGTGTGTGGCAGTGTAGTTGAACAGTAGTGTGTGTGTAGTGTAGTTGAACAGTAGTGTGTGTGTAGTGTAGTTGAACAGTAGTGTGTGTGTAGTTGAACAGTAGTGTGTGTGTGCACTGTAGTTGAACAGTAGTGTGTGTGCAGTGTAGTTGAACAGTAGTGTGTGTGCAGTGTAGTTGAACAGTAGTGTGTGTGTGTAGTGTAGTTGAACAGTAGTGTGTGTGTGTAGTGTAGTTGAACAGTAGTGTGTGTGCACTGTAGTTGAACAGTAGTGTGTGTGTAGTGTAGTTGAACAGTAGTGTGTGTGTAGTGTAGTTGAAGAAACAGTAGTGTGTGTGTAGTGTAGTTGAACAGTTAGTGTGTGTGCAGTGTAGTTTGAAACAGTAGTGTGTGTGTAGTGTAGTTGAACAGTAGTGTGTGTGTGTAGTGTAGTTGAACAGTAGTGTGTGTGCACACTGTAGTTGAACAGTAGTGTGTGTGTAGTGTAGTTGAACAGTAAGTGTGTGTGCACTGTAGTTGAACGTAGTGTGTGTGTAGTGTAGTTGACCAGTAGTGTGTGTGTAGTGTAGTTGAACAGTAGTGTGTGTGTAGTGTAGTTGAACAGTAGTGTGTGTGCAGTGTAGTTGAACAGTATGTGGGTGCAGTGTAGTTGAACAGTAGTGTGGGTGCAGTGTAGTTGAACAGTAGTGTGTGGTGTAGTGTAGTTTGAACAGTAGTGTGTGTGTGTAGTGTAGTGAACAGTAGTGTGTGTGCACTGTAGTTGAACAGTTAGTGTGTGTGTAGTGTAGTTGAACAGTAGTGTGTGTGCACTGTAGTTGAAACAGTAGTGTGTGTGCAGTGTAGTTGAAAACAGTAGTGTGTGTGTAGTGTAGTTGAACAGTAAGTGTGTGTGTGTAGTGTAGTTGAAACAGTAGTGTGTGTGCACTGTAGTTTGAACAGTAGTGTGTGTGTAGTGTAGTTGAACAGTAGTGTGTGTGCACTGTAGTTGAACAGTAGTGTGTGTGTAGTGTAGTTGAACAGTAGTGTGTGTGTAGTGTAGTTGAACAGTAGTGTGTGTGTAGTGTAGTTGAACAGTAGTGTGTGTGCAGTGTAGTTTGAACAGTAGTGTGTGTGCAGTGTAGTTGAACAGTAAGTGTGTGTGTAGTGTAGTTGAACAGTAGTGTGTGTGCAGTGTAGTTGAACAGTAGTGTGTGTGCAGTGTAGTGAAACAGTAGTGTGTGTGCAGTGTAGTTGAACAGTAGTTGTGTGTGCAGTGTAGTTGAACAGTAGTGTGTGTGTGTAGTTGAACAGTAGTGTGTTGCACTGTAGTTGAACAGTAGTGTGTGTGCACTGTAGTTGAACAGTAGGTGTGTGTAGTGTAGTTGAACAGTAGTGTGTGTGCAGTGTAGTTGAACAGTAGTGTGTGTGTAGTGTAGTTGAACAGTAGTGGGTGTGCAGTGTAGTTGAACAGTAGTGTGTGTGCAGTGTAGTTGAAACAGTAGTGTGTGGTGGCAGTGTAGTTGAACAGTAGTGTTGTGTGCACTGTAGTTGAACAGTAGTGTGTGTGCACTGTAGTTGAACAGTAGTGTGTGTGTAGTGTAGTTGAACGTAGTGGTGTGTGTAGGGTAGTTGAACAGTAGTGTGTGTGTAGTGTAGTTGAACAGTAGTGTGTGTGCAGTTGTTAGTTGAACAGTGTGTGTGTATGTAGTTGAACAGTAGTGTGTGTGCAGTGTAGTTGAACAGTAGTGTGTGGTGCAGTGTAGTTGAACAGTAGTGTTGTGTGCAGTGTAGTTGAACAGTAGTGTGTGTGCAGTGTAGTTGAACAGTAGTGTGTGTGCAGTGTAGTTGAACAGTAGTGTGTGTGTGTAGTGTAGTTGAACAGTAGTGTGTGTGCAGTGTAGTTTAACAGTAGTGTGTGTGTAGTGTAGTTGAACAGTAGTGTCGTTGTGTTGACAGTAGTGTGTGTGTAGTGTAGTTGAACAGTAGTGTGTGTGTAGTGTAGTTGAACAGTAGTGTGTGTGTGCAGTGTAGTTGAACAGTAGTGTGTGTGTAGTGTAGTTGAACAGTAGTGTGTGTGTAGTGTAGTTGAACAGTAGTGTGGTGGTGCAGTGTAGTTGAAACAGTAGTGTGTGTGTAGTGTTAGTTGAACAGTAGTGTGTGTGCAGTGTAGTTGAACAGTAGTGTGTGTGTAGTGTAGTTGAACAGTAAGTGTTGTGTGAATGTAGTTGAACAGTAGTGTGTGTGTAGTGTAGTTGAACAGTAGTGTGGTGTGTAGTGTAGTTGAACAGTAGTGTGTGTTGCAGTGTAGTTGAACGTAGTGTGTGCGTGTAATTGAACAGTAGTGTGTGCATGTGAGTGAACAGTAGTGTGTGTGCATGTAGTTGAACAGTAGTGTGTGTGTGTAGTGTAGTTGAAACAGTAGTGTGTGTGCAGTGTAGTTGAACAGTAGTTGGTGTGTGCAGTGTAGTTGAAACAGTAGTGTGTGTGTAGTTGAACAGTAGTGTGTGTGCAGTGTAGTTGAACAGTAGTGTGTGTGCAGTGTAGTTGAAAACAGTAGTGTGTGTGTAGTGTAGTTGAACAGTAGTGTGTGTGCAGTGTAGTTGAACAGTAGTGTGTGTGCAGTGTAGTTGAACAGTAGTGTGTGTGTGTAGTTGAACAGTAGTGTGTGCACTGTAGTTGAACAGTAGTGTGTGTAGTGTAGTTGAACAGTAGTGTGTGTGCAGTGTAGTTGAACAGTAGTGTGTGTGTGTAGTTGAACAGTAGTGTGTGCACTGTAGTTGAACAGTAGTGTGTGTGCACTGTAGTTGAACAGTAGTGTGTGTGTAGTGTAGTTGAACAGTAGTGTGTGTGCAGTGTAGTTGAACAGTAGTGGGTGTGTAGGGTAGTTGAACAGTAGTGTGTGTGCAGTGTGTGTGTAGGGTAGTTGAACAGTAGTGTGTGTGCAGTGTAGTTGAACAGTAGTGTGTGTGCAGTGTAGTTGAACAGTAGTGTGTGTGCAGTGTAGTTGAACAGTAGTGTGTGCACTGTAGTTGAACAGTAGTGTGTGTGCACTGTAGTTGAACAGTAGTGTGTGTGTAGTGTAGTTGAACAGTAGTGTGTGTGCAGTGTAGTTGAACATATGTGTGTGCACTGTAGTTGAACAGTAGTGTGTGTGCAGTGTAGTTGAACAGTAGTGTGTGTGCAGTGTAGTTGAACAGTAGTGTGTGTGCAGTGTAGTTGAACAGTAGTGTGTGTGCAGTGTAGTTGAACAGTAGTGTGTGTGTATGTAAGTTGAAACAGTAGTGTGTTGTGCAGTGTAGTTGAACAGTAGTGTGTGTGCACTGTAGTTGACAGTTGTGCAGTGTCAGTGAACAGTAGTGTGTGTGCAGTGTAGTTGAACAGTAGTGTGTGTGCAGTGTAGTTGACAGTAGTGTGTGTGCAGTGTAGTTGAACAGTAGTGTGTGTGTGTAGTGTAGTTGAACAGTAGTGTTGTGTGCAGTGTAAGTTTAACAGTAGTGTGTGTGCAGTGTAGTTGAAACAGTAGTGTGTGTGCAGTGTAGTTGAACAGTAGTGTGTGTGTAGTGTAGTTGAACAGTAGTGTGTGTGTAGTGTAGTTGAACAGTAGTGTGTGTGTAGTGTAGTTGAACAGTAGTGTGTGGGCAGTGTAGTTGAACAGTAGTGTGTGTGTAGTGTAGTTGAACAGTAGTGTGTGTGCAGTGTAGTTGAACAGTAGTGTGTGTGTAGTGTAGTTGAACAGTAGTGTGTGTGTAGTGTAGTTGAACAGTAGTGTGTGTGCAGTGTAGTTGAACAGTAGTGTGTGCAGTGTAGTTGAACAGTAGTGTGTGTGCAGTGTAGTTGAACAGTAGTGTGTGTGTGTAGTGTAGTTGAACAGTAGTGTGTGTGCAGTGTAGTTGAACAGTAGTGTGTGTGCACTGTAGTTGAACAGTATTGTGTGTGCAGTGTAGTTGAACAGTAGTGTGTGTGTAGTGTAGTTGAACAGTAGTGTGTGTGTAGTGTAGTTGAACAGTAGTGTGTGTGTAGTGTAGTTGAACAGTAGTGTGTGTGCAGTGTAGTTGAACAGTAGGTGTGTTGCAGTGTAGTTGAACAGTAGTGTGTGTGTAGTGTAGTTGAACAGTAGTGTGTGTAGTGTAGTTGAACAGTAGTGTGTGTGTAGTGTAGTTGAACAGTAGTGTGTGTGTAGTGTAGTTGAACAGTAGTGTGTGTGCAGTGTAGTTGAACAGTAGTGTGTGTGCAGTGTAGTTGAACAGTAGTGTGTGTGCAGTGTAGTTGAACAGTAGTGTGTGTGTAGTGTAGTTGAACAGTAGTGTGTGTGCAGTGTAGTTGAACAGTAGTGTGTGTGTCACTGTAGTTGAACAGTAGTGTGTGTGTAGTGTAGTTGAACAGTAGTGTGTGTGTAGTGTAGTTGAACAGTAGTGTGTGTGCAGTGTAGTTGAACAGTAGTGTGTGTGCAGTGTAGTTGAACAGTAGTGTGTGTGTAGTGTAGTTGAACAGTAGTGTGTGTACACTGTAGTTGAACAGTAGTGTGTGTGTGTAGTGTAGTTGAACAGTAGTGTGTGTGTGTAGTGTAGTTGAACAGTAGTGTGTGTGTAGTGTAGTTGAACAGTAGTGTGTGTGTAGTGTAGTTGAACAGTAGTGTGTGTGTAGTGTAGTTGAACAGTAGTGTGTGTGCAGTGTAGTTGAACAGTAGTGTGTGTGTAGTGTAGTTGAACAGTAGTGTGTGTGCACTATAGTTTGAACAGTAGTGTGTGTGGTAGTGTAGTTGAACAGTAGTGTGTGTGTAGTGTAGTTGAACAGTAGTGTGTGTGTAGTGTAGTTGAACAGTAGTGTGTGTGCAGTGTAGTTGAACAGTAGTGGGTGTGTAGGGTAGTTGAACAGTAGTGTGTGGTGCAGTGTAGTTGAACAGTAGTGTGTGTGTAGTGTAGTTGAACAGTAGTGGGTGTGCACTGTAGTTTGAACAGTAGTGTGTGGTAGTGTAGTTGAACAGTAGTGGTGTGTGTAGTGGTAGTTGAACAGTTGTGTGTGTAGTGTAGTTGAACAGTAGTGTGTGTGTAGTGTAGTTGAACAGTAGTGTGTGTGCAGTGTAGTTGAACAGTAGTGTGTGTGTAGTGTAGTTGAACAGTAGTGTGTGTGTAGTGTAGTTGAACAGTAGTGTTGTGTAGTGGTAGTTGAAAAGTAGTGTGTGTGCAGTGTAGTTGAACAGTAGTGTGTGTGCAGTGTAGTTGAACAGTAGTGTGTGTGCAGTGTATTGAACAGTAGTGTGTGTGCAGTGTAGTTGAACAGTAGTGTGTGTGTAGTGTAGTTGAACAGTAGTGTGTGTAGTGTAGTTGAACAGTAGTGTGTGTGTAGTGTAGTTGAACAGTAGTGTGTGTAGTGTAGTTGAACAGTAGTGTGTGTGTAGTGTAGTTGAACAGTAGTGTGTGTAGTGTAGTTGAACAGTAGTGTGTGTAGTGTAGTTGAACAGTAGTGTGTGTAGTGTAGTTGAACAGTAGTGTGTGTGTAGTGTAGTTGAACAGTAGTGTGTGTGTAGGGTAGTTGAACAGTAGTGTGTGTAGTGTAGTTGAACAGTAGTGTGTGTGTAGGGTAGTTGAACAGTAGTGTGTGTAGTGTAGTTGAACAGTAGTGTGTGTGCACTGTAGTTGAACAGTAGTGTGTGTGTAGTGTAGTTGAACAGTAGTGTGTGTGCACTGTAGTTGAACAGTAGTGTGTGTGTAGTGTAGTTGAACAGTAGTGTGTGTGTAGTGTAGTTGAACAGTAGTGTGTGTGCACTGTAGTTGAACAGTAGTGTGTGTGCACTGTAGTTGAACAGTAGTGTGTGTGCAGTGTAGTTGAACAGTAGTGTGTGTGTAGGGTAGTTGAACAGTAGTGTGTGTGTAGGGTAGTTGAATAGTAGTGTGTGTGCAGTGTAGTTGAACAGTAGTGTGTGTGTAGTGTAGTTGAACAGTAGTGTGTGTGCACTGTAGTTGAACAGTAGTGTGTGTGCAGTGTAGTTGAACAGTAGTGTGTGTGTAGTGTAGTTGAACAGTAGTGTGTGTGTAGTGTAGTTGAACAGTAGTGTGTGTGTAGTGTAGTTGAACAGTAGTGTGTGTGCAGTGTAGTTGAACAGTAGTGTGTGTGCAGTGTAGTTGAACAGTAGTGTGTGTGTAGTGTAGTTGAACAGTAGTGTGTGTGTAGTGTAGTTGAACAGTAGTGTGTGTGCAGTGTAGTTGAACAGTAGTGTGTGTGCAGTGTAGTTGAACAGTAGTGTGTGTGTAGTGTAGTTGAACAGTAGTGTGTGTAGTGTAGTTGTAACAGTATGTGGTGTGCAGTGTAGTTGAACAGTAGTGTGTGTGCAGTGTAGTTGAACAGTAGTGTGTGTGCAGTGTAGTTGAACAGTAGTGTGTGTGCAGTGTAGTTGAACAGTAGTGTGTGTGCACTGTAGTTGAACAGTAGTGTGTGTGTGTAGTGTAGTTGAACAGTAGTGTGTGTGCAGTGTAGTTGAACAGTAGTGTGTGTGCAGTGTAGTTGAACAGTAGTGTGTGTGCAGTGTAGTTGAACAGTAGTGTGTGTGTGTAGTGTAGTTGAACAGTAGTGTGTGTGCAGTGTAGTTGAACAGTAGTGTGTGTGCAGTGTAGTTGAACAGTAGTGTGTGTGCAGTGTAGTTGAACAGTAGTGTGTGTGTAGTGTAGTTGAACAGTAGTTGTGTGTGCACTGTAGTTGAACAGTAGTGTGTGTGCAGTGTAGTTGAACAGTAGTGTGTGTGTAGTGTAGTTGAACAGTAGTGGTGTGTAGTGTAGTTGAACAGTAGTGTGTGTGTAGTGTAGTTGAACATAGTGTGTGTGTAGTGTAGTTTGAACAGTAGTGTGTGGTGTAGTGTAGTTGAACAGTAGTGTGTGTGTAGTGTAGTTGAACAGTAGTGTGTGTGCAGTGTAGTTGAACAGTAGTGTGTGTGTAGTGTAGTTGAACAGTAGTGTGTGTGTAGTGTAGTTGAACAGTAGTGTGTGTGTAGTGTAGTTGAACAGTAGTGTGTGTGTAGTTGAACAGTAGTGTGTGTGTAGTGTAGTTGAACAGTAGTGTGTGTGTAGTGTAGTTGAACAGTAGTGTGTGTATAGTGTAGTTGAACAGTAGTGTGTGTGCAGTGTAGTTTGAACAGTAGTGTGTGTGCAGTGTAGTTGAACAGTAGTGTGTGTGCAGTGTAGTTGAACAGTAGTGTGTGTGTAGGGTAGTTGAACAGTAGTGTGTGTGTAGTGTAGTTGAACAGTAGTGTGTGTGCAGTGTAGTTGAACAGTAGTGTGTGCACTGTAGTTGAACAGTAGTGTGTGTGTAGGGTAGTTGAACAGTAGTGTGTGTGTAGGGTAGTTGAACAGTAGTGTGTGTGCACTGTAGTTGAACAGTAGTGTGTGTGCACTGTAGTTGAACAGTAGTGTGTGTGTAGTGTAGTTGAACAGTAGTGTGTGTGCACTGTAGTTGAACAGTAGTGTGTGTGCACTGTAGTTGAACAGTAGTGTGTGTGCAGTGTAGTTGAACAGTAGTGTGTGTGTAGTAGTTGAACAGTAGTGTGTGTGCACTGTAGTTGAACAGTAGTGTGTGTGTAGTGTAGTTGAACAGTAGTGTGTGTGCATGTAGTTGAACAGTAGTGTGGGTAGGTAGTTGAACAGTAGTGTGTGTGCACTGTAGTTGAACAGTAGTGTGTGTGTAGTGTAGTTGAACAGTAGTGTGTGTGCACTGTAGTTGAACAGTAGTGTGTGTGTAGTGTAGTTGAACAGTAGTGTGTGTGTGTGTAGTGTAGTTGAACAGTAGTGTGTGTGTGTAGTTGAACAGTAGTGTGTGTGTAGTGTAGTGAACAGTAGTGTGTGTGTGTGTAGTTGAACAGTAGTGTGTGTGCAGTGTAGTTGAACAGTATTGTGTGTGTAGTGTAGTTGAACAGTATGTGTGTGCAGTGTAGTTGAACAGTAGTGTGTGTAGTGTAGTGAACAGTAGTGTGTGTGCAGTGTAGTTGAAACAGTAGTGTGTGTTGTACTGTAGTTGAACAGTAGTGTGTGTGCACTGTAGTTGAACAGTAGTGTGTGTGCACTGTAGTTGAACAGTAGTGTGTGTGAGTGTAGTTGAACAGTAGTGTGTGTGTAGTGTAGTTGAACAGTAGTGTGTGTGTAGTGTAGTTGAACAGTAGTGTGTGTGTGTAGTGTAGTTGAACAGTAGTGTGTGTGCAGTGTAGTTGAACAGTAGTGTGTGTGTAGTGTAGTTGAACAGTAGTGTGTGTGTAGTGTAGTTGAACATAGTGTGTGTGTGTAGGTTGAACAGTAGTGTGTGTGTAGTGTAGTTGAACAGTAGTGTGTGTGCAGTGTGTTGAAAGTAGTGTGTGTAGTGTAGTTGAACAGTAGTGTGTGTGCAGTGTAGTTGAACAGTAGTGTGTGTGTAGTGTAGTTGAACAGTAAGTGTGTGGTGTAGTGGTGTTGAACAGTAGTGTGTGTGTAGTGTAGTTGAACAGTAGTGTGTGTGTAGTGTAGTTGAACAGTAGTGTGGTGTGATGTAGTTTAACAGTAGTGTGTGTGCAGTGTAGTTGAACAGTAGTGTGTGTGTAGTGTAGTTGAACAGTAGTGTGTGTGTAGTGTAGTTGAACAGTAGTGTGTGTGCAGTGTAGTTGAACAGTAGTGTGTGTGTAGGGTAGTTGAACAGTAGTGTGTGTGTGTAGTGTAGTTGAACAGTAGTGTGTGTGCACTGTAGTTGAACAGTAGTGTGTGTGTAGGGTAGTTGAACAGTAGTGTGTGTGTGTAGTGTAGTTGAACAGTAGTGTGTGTGCAGTGTAGTTGAACAGTAGTGTGTGTGGTAGGGTAGTTGAACGTAGTGTGTGTGTAGTGTAGTTGAACAGTAGTGTGTGTGTAGTGGTAGTTGAACAGTAGTGTGTGTGAGTGTAGTTGAACAGTAGTGTGTGTGTAGTGTAGTTGAACAGTAGTGTGGGTGTCAGTGTAGTTGAACCAGTAGTGTGTGTGTAGTGTAGTTGAACAGTAGTGTGTGTGTAGTGTAAGTTGAACAGTAGTGTGTGTGTAGTGTAGTTGAACAGTAGTGTGTGTGTAGTGTAGTTGAACAGTAGTGTGTGTGTAGTGTAGTTGAACAGTAGTGTGTGTGTGTAGTGTAGTTGAACAGTAGTGTGTGTGTAGTGTAGTTGAACAGTAGTGTGTGTGTAGTGTAGTTGAACAGTAGTGTGTGTGTAGTGTAGTTGAACAGTAGTGTGTGTGGAGTGTAGTTGAACAGTAGTGTGTGTGTAGGGTAGTTGAACAGTAGTGGTGTGTGTAGTGTAGTTGAACAGTAGTGGTGTGTGTAGTTGTAGTTGAACTAGTGTTGTAGTTGGAACAGTAGTGTTGTGCACTGTAGTTGAACAGTAGTGTGTGTAGTGTAGTTGAACAGTATGTGTGTGTGTGTTGTGTGAACAGTAGTGTGTGTGCACTGTAGTTGAACAGTAGTGTGTGTGCAGTGTAGTTGAACAGTAGTGTGTGTGTAGTGTAGTTGAACAGTAGTGTGTGTGTAGTGTAGTTGAACAGTAGTGTGTGTGTGTAGTGTAGTTGAACAGTAGTGTGTGCAGTGTTGTGAACTAGTGTGTGTGTAGGGTAGTTGAACAGTAGTGTGTGTGTAGTGTAGTTGAACAGTAGTGTGTGTGCACTGTAGTTGAACAGTAGTGTGTGTGTGTGTAGTTGAACAGTAGTGTGTGTGCAGTGTTGAACAGTAGTGTGTGAGTGCATTGTAGTTGCAGTAGTGTGTGTGCAGTGTAGTTGAACAGTAGGTGTGTGTAGTGTAGTTGAAGTAGTGTGTAGTAGTGTAGTTGAACAGTAGTGTGTGTAGTGTAGTTGAACAGTAGTGTGGTGTAGTGTAGTTGAACAAGTGTGTGTGTGTAGTAGTTGAACTAGTGTGTGTGTGTGTGTGTGTGTGTGTGTGTAGTTGAACAGTAGTGTGTGTGTAGTGTAGTTGAACAGTAGTGTGTGTGTAGTGTAGTTGAACAGTAGTGTGTGTGTAGTGTAGTTGAACAGTAGTGTGTGTAGTGTAGTTGAAACTAGTGTGTGTGTAGTGTAGTTGAACAGTAGTGTGTGTGCAGTGTAGTTGAACAGTAGTGTGTGTGTAGTGTAGTTGAACAGTAGTGTGTGTGCAGTGTAGTTGAACAGTAGTTGTGGGTGTATGTAGTTGAACAGTAGTGTGTGTGTGTAGTTGAACAGTAGTGTGTGTGTAGTGTGTTGAACAGTAGTGTGTGTGTAGTGTAGTTGAACAGTAGTGTGTGCAGTGTAGTTGAACAGTAGTGTGTGTGTAGTGTAGTTGAACAGTAGTGTGTGTAGTGTAGTTGAACAGTAGTGTGTGTGCAGTGTAGTTGAACAGTAGTGTGTGTGTGTAGTGTAGTTGAACAGTAGTGTGTGTGTGTAGTGTGGTTGAACAGTAGTGTGTGTGAGTGTAGTTGAACAGTAGTGTGTGTGCAGTGTGGTTGAACAGTAGTGTGTGTGTAGTGTAGTTGAACAGTAGTGTGTGTGTGTAGTGTAGTTGAACAGTAGTGTGTGTGCAGTGTAGTTGAACAGTAGTGTGTGTGCAGTGTAGTTGAACAGTAGTGTGTGTAGTGTAGTTGAACAGTAGTGTGTGTGCAGTGTAGTTGAACAGTAGTGTGTGTGTAGTGTAGTTGAACAGTAGTGTGTGTGCAGTGTAGTTGAACAGTAGTGTGTGTGCAGTGTAGTTGAACAGTAGTGTGTGTAGTGTAGTTGAACAGTAGTGTGTGTAGTGTAGTTGAACAGTAGTGTGTGTAGTGTAGTTGAACAGTAGTGTGTGTAGTGTAGTTGAACAGTAGTGTGTGTAGTGTAGTTGAACAGTAGTGTGTGTGCAGTGTAGTTGAACAGTAGTGTGTGTGCAGTGTAGTTGAACATAGTGGGTGTAGTGTAGTTGAACAGTAGTGTGTATGGAGTGAACAGATTGTGTGAGTGTAGTTGAACAGTATGTGTGTAGTGTAGTTGAACAGTAGTGTGTGTAGTGTAGTTGAACAGTGAGTGTGAGTATAAAATAAGATATATTTCACAGCATTCTAAAACAAGGTATTGCACATCATGTGAAAATAAAAAGAGTAGATAATTAACAAATAGAAAATACAACATCTCAAAATAGAAAATAAAACAGAACTAAAAAGTAAAATATAAACAAGTTGACAGGGAAAGATAGAAATCTGTAGACTGTCAAATAAACACAATGAAGGGCCAAAAAAAAGTAAGTTTATTATTGACATTATGTTTGAAAGGAATAGCATATTCAATTAAATATAATTGTAAAATTACAGTGTGAACAAAATCCAAGTTATAAGTAATAAGTCCACTGATGTACTGTGATTGGTGCGTTGTGTAAATCCTCACCTGTGATTCGTCCGTTAGCCTCCATGGGCGGTTGCCAGCTGATCAGAATGGCGCGGGGTCGTCCCTCCCGACTGATCACTGTCAGATCTTTGGGGGCAGAACTAGGAGCTGAACAGAATGGAAAGAAAAAGAACACAGATGAGTATGAGCAGTACAGGATGAGACATCTTTAGGTCAACCAGAGTTTATTGTTTAGGAAATCATATTTCGTGGAACCAATCAACATCAGTGTGCGTGCTTTTTGGAAATGTGTGTCGGACGCCGTCACCTATCGTCTTGTGGCTTCAGAACGTTTGAAACCCAGATTTAGACCCCTCAGCGTCTGTTTGCTGAGACTTTCTTGTATTGCAGTAACTTAGTTTGAACTACAGGAAACTGTTTCCTGTTACTGCCCCTGGTGTGAAGATGTCATGCATTCAGCGTCTCAACAGGACTCAGGTCTGTTTCTGCTCAGCTGTCACCATGGAGTCACAGGTGTAACTGAGCAGTACCAGGACAGACCTCACAGCGCTGGATAATAAGTAAGTTGAGGTTTGAACGCTCAACGCTGTCTTCAGTTTATATTCAATGCTGTAATACTGGATAATTACTCTGCCTGGTCGGATTAGAATAACTGTAAACCCAGTTTGAAATAAAATTAGACATTTGTACATTTCAGAACAGGGAGCATTATCCTCATGTAACTAAACTCAAATCAAAACTATTCCTTAACATTTTTTAAATGCTGTTAACGTAGTGTTCAGTCACATGACCGCCTGCAAACTTTCTAAATTGCTAATTTACCAGTTCAAAATGTTCTCTTTTTCTTTCGCAGAACTTTCTTCACGGTTTAAAATGTAAATGGAAGTAACAATGTGTACTGATGGTGGTATCACTATATCATATACATCATTAGGTTTTTCCTCTGGGGAGCCAGAATTCCACAACAAATCTAATGTCATCAGGTCCTGTGCACTGAACGGAAACGTTGACTTTAATTAAATGTATTAGGTCAACAAATGTCACATAACTGTATCAGGTTAGTTGAAAGCAATAATATCAAGTTTAAATAAAACATATTAGGTAAAACTTAATTATATTGTTTTCGACTAGCCAGTTAGATGGTGAGAGATTTGCTGAGACCAAATGATATCTCCATTATTTCCAAGGCTCTCTCAGCAGGTTATAACCGACATGTTCTATCAAATGTCCTCAGCTGGTGTCTTCTGGACAGCGAATACTGAACATTAGGTGGAGGAGTGCAGCTGCAGTGGAGGCAGCTTGTTCTGTGTCTTCTGTGAAATGTGGTCAGTGTGTGTGTCCAGAGCTGTGGACCACTGAGGGGCTGAGTGGGCTCCGTCTGCTCGCTCTGAATGTCAATGTAATCCAGCGGGCCTCGGGGGGCAATGTCGTTCACGCTTAATTGGGTGACAAATCCGACAAACATGATTGTAAACATCCTGAAAGGATACCTTGACATTCTGATTTGAGTCTGTGGCTGGGTTTCACTGTTGCAGACAATTGCCTTTTTAGCAGGGCTTCTGCCTACACCTCACTGAACCCAACAGCTTTTCTGACCATTTTGAAACCACTCATTAAAAGTTATCACTGTTCAAGGAAAGAAAAGTTCCACCCACATATTGTTTTGGTGAACAGCAGTTGTTCCCTGCATGTCAGGCAACAAACTCTCCAAGACAAAACGTGTTTGTTTTACATGTCAGTGAAGCGGAAAATCACTTTATTAAAACTGAAAAAATAATCAACCAATTACTAGAATTGTAAAATATATATTATTCTGAAATGGACCAATCTGCACAATGACTACTTTTACTTTTGGTACTTTACCTATATATTGATGATAATACTTTTCTTCTTTTACCTGAGTAACATTATGAATGCAGGACTTTGACTTGTATCAGAGTATTCCCACACTCTGGTACTTCTACTTTTACTCAAGTAGATCTGAGTACTTCTCCCCCTCTGGCAGCTTCATGCATGCTTCACCATCATTGGCTCATGCTGTTTAGCCACTAGCTGACGTCCAGTCATATTCCTGCATGTTTAGAGCATCACATGACATTACTACCTCACATGTCTCACTATGACTCTGCAGATCTTCTCCCACAGCTCTCTCTTTCACTCAATCCTCTTCAGTAAGTGCTAACCTTTGGAATGATTGATTTAACATTTCATGTTCATATATGATTCTAACCATCTCTGATTCTGCACCATCACTCGTTTCTTAGAGAGATTGGTTCTACAGCAGAACTCTTGTTGCTGCTCACACTGCTGAGAAGCTTTTCCTCCAGATGTTTCCATGCACCAGCTGTGAGACTGTGTACTACTAATCTACACAGTATCTACATTTGGTCCGAATTGACCAACTACAACACTACACTACAAATGCTGTAAACAATGTCTCAGATGACTGGTTTACATGAATAACTGCAGTGAAAATACAAAGAATAGACACTGAAAATATACTCCAAAATGAACATGGTTGTCATGTGGTTGTGTACTATCTGATGCAAGAGGGTAGGGTAACCCTTTCCTTCCCTATGGCCGTCGTTTTTGACCGGGAACACCAACATTCAATGAAAGTGCTGATCAGCAAGTTGATATGTTCACATTCCTACTGTGGAGGATATCATAAGGCCTTGAGACAATCACATGTAAAACACAATATCTATCATTTATCAAAGTAGTAAATGAGTCAGATCTGACCCGAACACGACAGGGGGGAGATGCCGGTTGGGGAAATAAAAGCGTGCCCCCGGCCTCACAGTGTGTATTAGTGAGCATCATCAGGTGGGAGGAGATCTGTTGTGCCAGTGGGTCCTCAATAGAAACAGAAGTGTGTGTGTGAGTGACACACCTACCTGCTTCATACGTTGTTGCGTGCGCTGTCATACTCCACGTACTGGACTTGCGACCTTTGGTTACCATGACAGCAAACTCGTACATGGTGTTTGGTTTGAGGCCGGTGACAGTGTGGGTGAGCGCCGTGGTGTCTGCAGACTGGAAGAAACGAGTTGTACAATTGAGATAGTTTTAGATTTTAACTGAAGGAAATGGTTAGGTGTTTTTTAACACAAAACATTAAAGCTGCTGTTACATTTATTCTATACCTTATATAAAAACATTGGAGACATAATTAAAAGAATAATACCAAAGAGTATTATGGACACACTCAGTCTGTTCTTGTGTTTACTTCAGATGTATTCTTCAGCCTTCAATATCAGTTCATACAAATAAACCCTGGCAGGTGCAGAGACTCAGGTGTATGTGCACTTTCAGAACAGAATGTCTTGATTTCAGGGTAAGAAAGAAAGACTCCCCTCTCCGTCGGCCTGCAGTTTATTAAGGTGAGCACACTGTGTGCCCTGGTATAGATTTCCTATCTCCCTGGTTTTTCAAGCATACTTCAGATGATGAAGTCCAGAGAAGAAGAGAGATCTCACCAGCGAACAAGAACAAAATGACAAGACCAGTTTTTGTCTTGGTTTCAATACAACCAAGTGTAATCCAGGTAATGTTTAACCCTGTTACTGCCAAACAATCAAACTCCTTGTTTCTGTCAGCTGGGGATTATTTCTTAAGAAATGTGTTGATGAACAAAAGATCGATTCTCCATGCTCAGATCCATGTTTCTGATTGATTGATTGAATTGATTGATTGAAAAGTTTATTAACAGCTTGTATATTGGGTACAGTACAGTACAGCTCAAAACATACAATTGTTAAGGGGATGCAGACCAGAGAAAGACTTTCGTCTTGTTTACATCAGGGTCCCCCATTTCCAATTCATCATATCATTTAAGACATATAAGACATATATGACATACAGATGGCTTATTTACAATTTACATACAGGTGGTTTTTTACATACAGATGGATTATTTACAATTTTCATTTTAGATTTCGTTCTAATACATCCTAACCGGACATTTAAGACATACCAAGTCTACAGATATACAGTTAGTAACAGAGTCTAAAATGCGAGTATATACATAGATGGGGGGGGGGAAGCTGTCCATTGTACGACAGGTTGAGATTTGTACCATTACCGGGGCCAGTTTTGCAATGCTTTCCCCCGAAGGTGCTCTTTAAGAGAGGTTTTGAAGGTAAGTATAGTTTTACTTTCCTTTACAGTTGTGGGAAGAGCGTTCCACCTTGATGTGGCATAATTGCGAAACGTGTATTCCCCTTTTTTTGTGCCAAATCTGGGTTTTACATGATTTGTGGAGCTCCCTCTGGTGTTATGATCATGGTATTCCTTGACCTTTGGGAAGAATTTTGACATGTACATGGGTACCATAGAGGTGTAGTGGATCTTGTAGACCAGGCCCATTGCAAGTAGCTGTACTCTGTCGTCTACTCTAAGCCATCCTAGGTTGTCAAAGTGGGCAGAGGTGAGGTGGGTTCTAGATGAAAGGTCAAGCAGTAGTCTGACCAGTTTATTTTGCGATGTTTGAAGTTTTGTTTTTAGCGCCTTGGAGGTGCTATGGTACCATGACGTGCAAGCATAGTCATAGTACCCTTGAATGAGTGCTCCTGCCAGAGTTTTCAGGGTGTTTTTGTTTACCAGAGAGGAGATCCGGTATAGGAATCTAGTTCTTTGATTGACTTTTTTTATTACATTGGATGCCATTTTGTCACAGGAGAGGTTTGCCTCAAGAATAGATCCTAGGTATGTAATTTCCTTCTTACTTGTGACAATAATGTCACCCACTGCAACTGAGAAGTCGTCGGATTTGCTGAGATTATGTTTCGAACCGAAGAGAATGGACTCTGTTTTACCCAGGTGTAATGATAATTTATTATCGGCGAGCCAGGTGCAGATTCTGCCGAGCTCGGAGCTGAGGGTTTTTTCAACCTGCAATCTGCTCCTGTCAGAGACCAGCAGGGCTGAGTCGTCCGCGAACAGGAACAAGTTGCAGTCACATGCTGATGACATGTCATTTGCATAAATTAGGAACAGTAACGGACCTAATATGCTTCCTTGTGGAACACCACAGCTCACTGGGAGGGGGGGGGACAGAGTACCGTTTACCTCCACCATCTGTTCTCTCCCCTCCAGGTAGGATTGCATCCAGCTCACCGATAGTTTATCAAAACCAATTGCTTTTAGCTTGTCAATCAGAATGGGGTGATTGACAGTGTCGAAAGCCTTTTGTAGGTCCAGCATCACCATGCCGCAGTATTTACCCTCGTCCACCTCTTGTTTGATGTGGTCGGTCAAATAAAGAAGGCATGTGTCAGTGGAGTGGGATGTTCTAAAGCCAGATTGAAATTCATAGATTAGTTTCTTTTCTGCGAGGTACTTTTCGACCTGTTCATATACTATTTTTTCCATGACTTTCGAGATGGAGGTAAGTATAGAAACAGGGCGGTAGTTGCCTGGGTCCAATTTGCTGCCCTTTTTGTGCAGGGGGGTTACTCTTGCAATTTTGAAGTCTTTGGGTACTTTTCCCTGTTTTATGGAGAGGTTAATTATGTGAGCTATGACTGGTGAGATGGCGGTTGCTGTGTCTCTGAGGAATTTGGAGGGGATATTGTCGTGGCCAGTGGCCTTGTTAGGTTTGAGGGCGCTCAGTTTAATGAGTACCTCTGCTGTTGTTACCCTTGCTAGACTGAAATCATCTTTGCGTACCCCTAGGTTTTTGTAGTAGGTCATGATGTGATCTACTCCAAAAAGCCCTGAGTGGGAGGGTAATTTATTTACAAGAGTTGTGGCTATGTTTGTGAAAAAAAATGTTCAAGTACTTGGCCACATCCAGTTTGTCTGTGATGAGCCTGTTATCTGTCTTTATGTTTACGTTTGAAAATCTCGTTTTGAGTTTTTTACTGCAGCCAAGCTGGTTATTGAGTAATTTCCAAAGTTCACGGGGTTTATTTTTGTTTTCCTCAGTTTTGTCATTGATGAAATTCTTTTTGGCAGTTTTGATCATGGAGCTTACGTCATTTCTTAGTCTGTTTCTTTCAATTTTTAGTTCAGTCACGTGGGCCTGGAGTTCACTGCTCGTGCTTTTGGAAAGCATTGACTGACTTTTATGAAACTCAGAGCATTTTTTGTCTCTGGTTTTCATGGCGGTCAGTATGCCGGAGTGCATCCACGGCTCAGCGCGATTTTTTACCCTGGTTGTTCTTAGGGGGGCCAAATCATTGAGTATTGCAGAGAATTTGTTTTTGAAACCAAGCCATGTTTCTTCAACTTGTGTACCACTGAGCTCATCTGACCAGTCCAGGCTCTCCAGTTCTAGGTTAAAGGCCTCGCTAGAGTAGTTTTTGAGGTCTCTAGATATGACTGTTTTGTGACAGCCGGCCTTTTGTTTTAGCTTTTTGCGGGTACAGAATATCATATAATGATCACTTAAACCGCATGCTATAACCCCTTTACTGGAGATCCTGGACCTGTCAGAGGTCAGAATGAGATCAATGGTAGTTTGTGTTGTTTCACATACCCGGGTGGGTTGGGTGATTAGCTGGCTGAAGCCGTGCAGATCACAAATCCTACTGAAGGACTTGAAGACGGACGTGTCTTTACGTTGCATATCCGTGTTCCAGTCTCCAATAATAATTGTCTCTACATCCCCCACATCAGCCAAACACCCATCTAATGTATCTCTGGTGTGAAACTCTGATGCTCCTTGAATAGTGTTTACAGAAGAGAAGGGAGCGGAAGGTTCATCATGTGCTCTGGTAACTTGTTCACAAGGAGTTTCAAAAAGGTGAAGTTGAATCATAGAGGGGCATGATAAATACGTAGGCTACACTTATGGAATTCATTGCAGACATAAAACCTTGTGTGTTGAGTGTTGAGCTCATAAGAGAGCAGAGGCGTGGCATTGTTGTGCAAGTCTCACATCGTAAACAGGTCCTGACTCCTGACAGAAGGCAGGGTTACCTGATGTACCCAAGTCTAACAAAAAGCATATTTCTAACATCTGGGATTTGGGATATTGAGTGATTCAAGTCAAAAGTTCAAGTGATGTCAGAAATTGTAATTTGGAATAACTTTTAATTTTATATTTTTTATATTTTGGGCATGCTCTCTATTTAATAGTGCTTTGTCTCCATCTTCTCCTTTGCTGTAACAACGTACATGTCCACTTTGTGGGAGGAATAAAGGAATTCAGATTCTGGTTTAGTAAGTCAAGTCAAATCTAAATCCAACACAGTCATGACTGTCTCACACCTGGCTGAGGTTAGACTAAAGAGTGATGGAGAAGCTGGCCTCACCTTGTACTTCCCGCTGGTGGAGTAGCTGGTCTTCCACTTGACGGAGTAGTACCGGACCTCAGACGCCTTCTGGTTCTTGGTCATGGAGTTGTCGGCCCAGGAGACACGGACCGAGTCCGAGGAGAGAGCCACGGCTTGGACCCCGACAGGGGGGATCATGGGAGTACTGGTGTCTGGCATGGGAGTGGGGTATTTATCAAAGATGTGGAAGTGGTCATCCTCAGATGGGTCTATAGGGTCTGGGGGCGGGGGGGTGGTGGGGTTAACGGGACCAGGGTGTTTGGGAATGATTCATGAAATCATTCCGTGTAATGAATGTGTGATAATGAGGATTTATATAAGTGTGAAACAAGCATTAGTTTGGTTTGTTAAGTGGTCATTTACACGAGAGACAACAACATAAGAAACACACAAGATGACATGCAAGTGAGGAGGGGAGATGCAGCGGGCAGCCATGAGAGGACGGAGGGAGGGAGGGGGGTGAGGGAGTGAAAAACAGGAGAGAAGAGGAGAGAAAGAGACACAGAATAAGAAGACAGTGGAAGGTAAAGGCTGTACCTAAACAGGAAGTGGACGCTCATGTCCACAGAGGGTTAACGTATGAAACACAGCCTGCAGAGTCTCTGCTGAGACACGCTCAGAAGTACATCAAACTGATGGCTAACCCAAAGAAACTGAAAACAGTTTAAAAAAAAACTAAACAAACCTGTATCAGTGTGACACATTCAACATCAACATTTGCACATTTGAAAACATTTACATTTACTTGGTCACTTACTGTTACAGCTTATTGTCTTTTTTCTGACTTGTATAGTTGACTTCATCCGCATTACTTGCACATTGGTCTTGCAACATTCTCTTGCACTATTGTATTCTCCTCTGTTTCTTCTTGCACTATTTTTCTATTAATTTATATGTATTTAGGTTGCATTGTTGGAGGATTCTAGGACTTAAGATGTTCATTGCCATAACTACACTTTAGCTACTGTGCATATGATAATAAAGCCTTTGAATCCTGATTTAAAAAATCAAGAAGAAATATGTACTTTCATATTGTAAATTCATCACATAGTAAGTGGTGTTTCACGGTCATTAAATAACATTTTTCGAAGGGGTTTGTCAGCCCTCATATCAGTTCACATGCTGATGGCTTTTGAGCAAATGAAGCCAGATGCTGCCTTCACAGGCTTTCAGAAATGTGAAGATTAGACACCTTCTGTTAATCCAATGTGTGAGTATTTGAAAGAGTAGCTCTTCTGTGAACAAATGAAAAAGTACAAAATTGTAATATCAATTCTGATTTCTGACGTGCAGCACCTGACCACCTCACAAGAAGTGTTCATGTTAACCAGGAAGTGAAGGAGCATGTGAAGGCAGCAGAACATTAACAGATGCTATAGAGCTGGAATGAGCAGAGATTTAGATAGCAATCACAATCTAAATCACATCAGTCAAATTGATAGCGCTGATTCTGTTTCACTGAAGTCAAAGTCATTGAAATCAACTCCCCACTTCATTTTACTTTATGGTAATTAATGAGTAATAAGGTGACAGCAACAAAATGTTTCTGACTGACTCAAGGAGGAAAATAAAAGATGCCTAAAACCTAAAAAACTTAAGTCAGCAATTTATTGTGTTAAAATAATCTGACCCTTGTCATAAAATAAAGACCCTTGTCTGATCCAGCTGGGTCGACATCTCAGATTTATTCAGATGTCCAGCACTGATGGCTGTGTCCGAATGGGGACGTCTTCTTTCTACAAGTCTAACTAGCTAACCGAGCTAATGGCTGGTAACTTAGACAGCCACGTCAGATCAGTGTGCAAATTTGTGGGCGGTGGTGGAAAAGTCCATAGGGACTTGGCTTGGCAACTGGAAGGTCACCGGTTCAAGTCCCCGAAAGACCAAGTGCTACCGAGGTGTCCCTGAGCAAGGCACCGTTCCCTACACTGCTCCCCGGGCGCCGTACATAATGGCACTGCTCCTAACAACACACTCTCACTCCCTAAACGTCCAGGAGCGACGCTTGGTCAGGGTCCTGTGGCGTGCAGTTGGGACGCGCCGAGGCTCCTTCAGCTTCATAAACGGACGCAAAGAGCTTTCAACTGATTGCAATGTATTCCCATCGGCGGCGGTATTTGACGCTTAGGGAAGCACCGCATCGGTCCATGTCGGCGGCATTTAAAGGCAATGTGAGCGTCCATTCCCATTGGATAACGGAGGATTTTACACCCGGAAGTAAGTATTCTCTTTACTGTCGATTGATTTTACAGTGATATCTGCACTACTCATCAACTGAAAAACACCAGATTATCCTTGTTAATTACACAACATTGATTGGTTTAAAGTTGTGTGCAATAGGGGTGTAACGGTTCACAGAATTCACGGTTCGGTATGTACCTCGGTTTGGGGGTCACGGTTCGGTACGGGTTCGGTATAACAAGAAAAAGTTAAACAAAAGTCCCAAATGCATAATTCCAGGTTTGTTGTTATTTATTTTTGAACAGTAGTGCAAGTTTCAGTATAAAAATAAGGAACTCTAACATTTTGAATAATTAACTGTATTACACAGATAAAAACAAACCACAAACAGTATCACACACAGTCAGATGGCCATATTATCTATAATGGCTGATGTCGAATTCGGCTTTCATGTCTATTAGCTTCTTAAAAACAGCGGGGATAAGCTGTTGAACTGCTGTTGTCTTTTGCCGGGCTCCGGTGATTGGCAAATCTGGCTGATGCCTTCTGATATGATTTAGCATGTTTGGCGTGTGTTACCATTAGCATACCGCACCTCTGTACAACGCCAACACACCGTCCTCGTCCGATCCACCACTCGCACTCCATCGTTATTGTAGTCCACAGGGAACCCGAAATGTTCCCACACAGCTGATGTAAAAGAAGCAGGTGGGTCTTCTAGCTCCTGTGTGTTATCTGAAATCGCCATACTAACTTCTTTTCTTCTTCTTGTATTTTGTTAGTTTTGTTGTGTTTTCTTCTTGTTCTTCATTTGTTGTTTAGGGCGGCTGGCAAACAGCTTTTAGGTGCAATACCGCCCCCTGGATTATATATAGTGTAATGGATACTGAGTGACAGACTTTTTTCCCACTCATAAAAAAAAGGCGTACTCGTCGTGTGACTGCATGTGCCGAACCGTGACGTCCGAACCGTGACGGTTCGGGCCGAATACGGATACCGTTACACCCCTAGTTTGCAATGCTTTTGTGTTTTCCCCCTTGGATTCGGAGAAACAAATATTTTTTCGGAGTTTAGGATGGCAGAAGACACTACACTACCCAGAATCCTCAGCTAACTTTTGGGACTACACCATGTGCTTTGTTTGACAAACCCCGTGATTAGTTCTCAAGCGCTGTGATTGGATGTTGGAGTGGCAGTGTGCAAAGTTTACACTGCGTCAAACAGCACTTTGAAATGGAATGAAACCCATCGACGGCACACTATCCAAATCAAGACTCGAACGTGTCCTACCCCCCCCCCCCCCCTTAGGTCACAGGCTCCTCCAACAGTGCAACACAATAAAACAGATACACAGAAAAAATAGTGCAAGTAAATACAAAAAGAAAAATAGCAAAATAGTAAAAAGTGAAATAGTGCAATAAGAGTCTATATACAAGTGATTGGAATATGATATATTAGATAAATAATTTCTAAGTAGCAGCCAGATGAATGTTATGGATGTTGTTTCAAAGTTCAGGTGTTTAATAGTCTTCTGGCCTGTGGGATGAAACTGTCCCTGAGTCTGGTGGTTTTAGTCCGGATGCTGCGGTACCGCCTGCCAGACGGCAGCAGACAGAACAGTTTGTGGCTGGGGTGATGGGGGTCTTTTATATTCCTGAGGGCTTTCTTTAACCTCTTAAGCACGGCGGTCCCCCCATTGGACCCCTACCACCGTTTTTTTTTCGAGATAATGTCTCAGGGCTTCTTAACATTTATGAAACTATTGTAGCACCAGATTAACGGGAAGAATCTCAGCTAACTGAAGATATGAACCATTTTTACCAAAACAAAACACAAGTCTCATAAGAAGCGTCTAAATGACCCCTGAGCGAAATAATTCTAACGCACTGCGGCACACAATTCAAGATAAAGATACCCTTATTACTTATCGTAGCTGCACATACAATATAGCCTATTAAAGCTGAGACTCCACAGATTATTTAGGTATAGTATCATCACTGAGCGATCCGAACTTGCGACAGGGGAAGCAAACACAGACATCACAACAGTACCTTTACGGAGCATTTACGGCAGATCGTCTCACCGTAGCTGTCAATTAGGTCAAAAGACGTGTTCAATGGCATTAAAACGAAAAAAGAAAATACTACAACTGTTGATCCATAGGTTGATAATGTACCTGTGCCTTTGAAAAAATTATTTATAATCCATAATTCCATTTTTTATGTAAAAATCGGAGCGGAAAAAAGTTAGCTGCTAATGGTAGCCACCAGAGTGTATGCAGCTTCCGGTTTTGGTAACGCGTCACTCTCACTCCTTATTTGTTAACGTTTTGGTGTGTATATAACTTTCCCTCGATTCCATTGGCTCTAGCGGTTATAAAGAGATTTCATTCATCAAAATCGACCAAGGGGGGCCAGAGATAGGTCAAATCCACCCAAATGACCCCAGAAGTGTTTTTTTTTGGCTAAACCTCTCTAAAAAGGTCAAATTTCACTTGTTTTGCATCAATCTTGATACAGGGTACTTATTATATGTTGTACTTTGGATTCCTAAAGCTTTTAGTCTACTAACCCATCATCCAAGGGTAGTTTTCACTATAAGTAAAAAAGAATTTTTGGACGGACACTATAATTTACAGTTTTTTACTATGTAAAAATATCTTTTAGAAGGGAAGATATGGTCATTTGTGACCCGCTCTATCGAAATCAGTCGGATGTCGCAACGGCTCATTTCAAAATAAACGTGGATTTGCGGAAAAAACTATTCTTTCGGGGTTCGGGTGTTTTGTTTGATTTTAAATAAACAAAGTCTTGGCTTTCAGAATATGAAACTTTTATTTCCAAAATCACACGATAAATACATTTGTGAAGCTTGTAAAGGGAAGATGACAGGCACCTCTCAATCGCAATCTGCTGTTCGGTAGCGCAGTTCCCCCTCCCTCCGGCTGAAATTATGAATGTAAGGCATAAGTAATCATAGATAACACGGCAGGGTCCGTTACAGTTTGTTTTCATCTGATTTCAATTAAACAAAGTCTTGGCTTTCAGAATATTAAACTTGTTTCGGCAAATTTAGATGATAAATACAACTATGAAGCTTGTAACGGCATATTTACAAGCGGAGAACGGAGTAACTTAACGTCACAGCAAGCATAACAGCCGGTGTTTCTCGTGAGTGTTTTCCCCGGGAAACAAACACAATATACACTAACGCAAAAATACACAAACACACACACACACATACACTCACACACTCGCGAGCTTCCCCCAGACCAGTAATCCAAACGGAAATATTTTCCCTCCGGACTATTTTGATCATTTGCTCCGCTAATAATCAATCAGATCGATGGATTCCAGAGAAGAGGAAACTTTGAAGGCCTTTTTCTCAAAATGATGACTCGGTGACAGTCATTATATAATGTGACATATTTTGCTTAATATTTGGAGTACAACAAAAATCTTGATATCATTAGAAAGCTAGGAATCTCCTCTTTCCAACAGTGTATACAACTCAAAATGTGTCTTCGGGTCAATGCGACTGATTTCGATAGAGCAGGTCACATTTGTTCTGGGAATGTCATTTTCGAGCCAGAGACCTGAAAAACAGGCTCAGGGCTTAAGAGGTTAAGGTTAACCTGGTATTTTTTACTACATTTATTTTAGTTACTTTATAGATTTGCATTAATGATGTGAAATATAAACAACCCTTAAATCAGACTTTAGTTACACCTGAGTAAAATTCAGTGAAGGTGATTGTCAAGTGCAAACAATCAGGCGAGATATTTGATAGTTGGTGCTTGAGAAGACTAAATATGTATCTGCAGATCCCTATAAAGCATATTCATTACTCGTTATTCTCTAATCGTTCATCAAAAACTGTATATAATGGCTATTTTGCACATCCCTTTCAAGATTTCAAGATTTTCAAAGGTTTATTGAAATATCATATACACAACTACGGTGTAGTTATGCAATGATAACAAACTTGGGTCATAGGTTCCTCAACAAGAGATCTATCAATATGTGTGTACCTCCACCATTAAACTGTCATATTCTGCACATTTCTTATTCTATCTACATACATCTTATAAGAGTATAATAAATATGTATAATATCAGTTAAAATAAGTGCTTCAACATAGTTAACATTGCAGGAAAGTTGATTGTCAAGTCCCAAAACAAACCATGCAATATATTAAACGTTAAGTACTTTGTCAGGCTTAATATAGATACCCCAAAGCTTTTTCCTTACATGTATTTAAAAGAAGACCTTAACCTAAAGTATTATTTAATGTTTAAATAAAGCCTAATTAGTTTGTCTGTTTTGCACATCCTCCTATTAATATCTTTGTACATCCGGCACTAAACTGTTTTATTCTAGATACCATTTACAGTATCTTCTTGATATTTTCTATTCTATATTTCTATCATTGACCTTCTACTTTCCTCCTATTTTGTATATACTCTTAATATTTAAATGTTTTCATCAAATATAACACATTCAAAAGTGCTTCACAAAAATGAAAGACATTAAGAAAAAGGCATTTTAAACAGTCAATAAAAAGCAACCCAATCTACCTGCATTGCATTACTCTAAACGTGTAATAACGTGCTTTAACCAGTAGGTGGTTTGGGTTAAAAAGCTGTCAAGTTTACAGTGTTAACAAAATAAAATATACTGCTGTTTCTGGTTTAGTTTACGACGGATATATTCTGTTATTGTTTTGATATTTGTAACACAAAAGTGATGTAAAAAACCCACAGCAACACAGAAAAGATGGTCTTAACATGACCCAGCGGTCTAGTAGTTAATAAAAAACAATAATATCAAAACAAATTATTACTACTAACTTTATTGTGAAATTAAAACAGAACGGTAAAAGAATAGTTTCCGGTCTATTCTGAAGCCCGATCTCTGTAGATAAATAAAGAACTACGACAGATGTGTAATATTTGATGCAGCCAAACCATTATTACAATGCATTCATGTGATGACTTTCAAAGAGTAAAGCAAGCACTGCTGAATAAAGTATGATTTGATCTTTTACGAAACGTTTTTTTTCCATATGGAATGCAGTTGGAGGTCAACCAATCACAGAGCTTGAGAACTAATCACGGGGTTTGTCAAACAAAGCACATGATGTAGTCCTAAACGATAGCTGAGGATTATGGGTAGTGTAGTGTCTTCGGCCATCCTAAACTCCGAAAAAATATTTGTTTCTCCGAATCGAAGGGGAAATATACAAAAGCATTGCACACAATTTAAACCAATCAATGTTGTGTAATTAAGGATAATCTGGTGTTTTTGAGTTGATGAGTAGTGCAGATATCACTGTAAAATCAATCGACAGTAACGAGAATAGTTACTTCCGGGTGTAAAATCCTCCGTTATCCAATGGGAATGGACGCTCACATTGCCTTTAAACAGCCGCCGACATAAATGGATGCCGTGCTTCCATGAGCGTCAAATACCGCCGGCGATGGGAATACATTGCAATCAGTTGAAAGCTCTTTGCGTCCGTTTATGAAGCTGAAGGAACCTCGGAGCGTCCCAACTGCACGCCACAGGACCCTGACCAAGCGTCGCTCCTGGACGTTTAGGGAGTGAGAGTGTGTTGCTACTAACACTAGGATGGGTCAAATGCAGAATGCACATTTCCCCTCTGTGGGACAATTAAGTGTATATTAAAAAAAAAAAAACTTGTGTCTAGTTGGAAATATATCTGTAAAATATTAACATGTATTCAAGTTAGTTAGATTTTTGTGAACAACATAAATTACTCAAATCATGCATGTTTTTATTTGTGGATGATGAAAAACACAATTCCTCTCAGTCAGGCATTGTGACTGTGTTGAGAAAATGTGCATGAACTCCATAATTGTTACCACTTGAAGGTCCTGCACTGTAGAGACCACATCAGCCCCTGATCTGAAGAGTGAGAGAGACCACTGATGCGGCTTTCACACCAGCGCTTTTCCCTTTCTAGCTCCGAGCTAGAGCTTTTCTGGTTCAGCTCCGGTTTCCCTTTTCTGCTCCCGCTTTGTTCACACCACTCAGAGCCGAGATGGTGCTGCCGCTGCTGCGTCATGACGTCACCGTTTACATCGCTGATTTGCTCCCCAACGGCGCTCACAACAACAACAACAACGGGGGACTGCGTCGGGTCGATGATCGTGTTGCTTTTAATCATACGAAGCCAGATTAAATTAAATAACGACTTCTCCAACCTTATACTTTTCTCCAGAGTGCCGTGGTTCATTGTTTATTAATGTGTTTCAGCGGCATTTACCGACCGCTGCAGTGCTGGCTGCTCTTCCACGGGAGTTTATTCTCCCGTTAGCTCCGGGTTAGCTCACACGGCTCTAAAGTATTCACTGTCTGACTGTCACACAAGCAGCTGATACATATCCCCAGTTCCCCTTAAGTGAATGTGTGTCAGTCTGAATTGACGCTGTTTGGCATCACAACGCTGTTATGAAAGTTTCTCTGGTATAACATGGGTGATGTTAGCATAGCAACCTAAGCTAAACTGACTACTTGCTAAGCCGTTTTCTACAGGCACATTTTACCGGCGTATTTTTCATTATGATTCTACTTGTGATAGTCGGACATGACAACCTGTACAGCCCATGTATTGATTCCATCCGATAGCTGCTATAATACAAAACAAAACGTCTGCCTGCTCTCCACAATGATCAATAACAGAGAACGGATGGTCAAAGTAAGGTACAAATAAACAGAATCACACGAAGCCTGGTTAGTGTTGCCTGACTTTATAAAGTGTGTTTTTTTTTATAAGTGTGTGGTTGTCTTCTAGTCACTTTGCTCAGCGCTACTTCTTGTAGGCAGGCATGACGAGACTCTTCAGTCGACCCATGTTCAGGGGAGGTGGGTTTAGTTTCCTGCATGCCTCAACGTAAGAGAGACGTAAGCGACGCCGCCTCTTAGCTCCGAAGCTCTTGCTTCTAGACCGAAACATTTTTGGAGCTGGAAGTGAACCGGATTCCGGAGCTAAGAGGCGGCGCCGCTGCGGTGTGAACAGGAAAAACCGGTACTTTTCAGGCGCTAGCTCCGAGCCGGCGCTGAAAACGCGTTGGTGTGAAAGGGGCATAAGAGAGTCAGACTGAACTGTGCTGGAGAGAGAGGCCCAGCTGCAGGGGGGGAGGGAGGGAGGGAGGAGGTGATGGAGCGGGGGGGCACTGCAGCAGACTGGCGTGGTTAAGCTGCTCGTCCAGCATCACAATAAAGCTCCGTTAGGACAGAATACTGTCTCTGCAGTGTGTGGGCGGCCAGGCGGAGACCAGGCAGTAAATTAACGAGAATCCCACCGTTAACGAGACGTTTTTTAAAGCTCTCGTAAAAAGCTCTCCAGCAGCCTGCCACCGTAAACTGACGGAGGATTCAGCCTGTCCTGGCATAACAAGCCAAAAGTGTGTGTGTGTGTGTGTGTGTGTGTGTGTGTGTGTGGTGTGTGTGTGTGTGTGTGTGTGTGTGTGTGTGTGTGTGTGGTGTGTGTGTGTGTGGTGTGTGTGTGTGTGTGTGTGTGTGTGTGTGTGTGTGTGTGTGTGTGTGTGTGTGTGTGTGTGTGTCACTGTGGATGACCTTGTCAGAACAGTAATGGCTTTTAGTTTCTGCCTCAGCCCTCAGGGTCTCAGTGTATCAACTCCAGACTGTCACAGTAACTCCACTCCAGCACCATATATCTCAGGATAGAACTCCTCACGTGCCTGTGTGTGTCTGTGGAACTGCATATATGTTCAGATACTGTGTTCCTTTAGCACTTCAAGGAGATGCGGCTGTGATGACAGCTCTCCACTTTATGAAAGGCCCCATGTCAGCTGCCAGGCTGCAGCTTGCTTCGTACACCTTTTCTATCTTAACTTAACTTAAAGAGCAACTTGCAGGTTTTTTTTTTATACTAGATTTATGCTTAACCTTTGAATTGAAAAAGTTAATGCAGGATTTGATATGTTTGACAAGACATAAGGGCAAGAATTCAGAGGGAAAGGAGCCGTTTTGAGCTCTGCTACTAAAAACTGCTTTTTTTTAACGTCAAACGCGTCATATTACGTCACATGGGGGAGCAACTTTCTCGGACTCCTTCTCTGCCCAATCCGCCGTAGTAGTTTGTAGTTGGTTTGATCGGTTTTGATTTAGTGAGCTGGTATTTTCGGTTATTAGTGTGAATGCTGTGCCACAGCATTCCACTATAGTTCTTCGATTATTTATTCTTCCCCTTATTATTTCAGCCAATACTTTGGCACTCCATAACTTCAGCTTATTTTCAGCTACAGAAACCATTCAAATATTAAACTATTCAGCCTGTTCAGGAATCGATGGGAAATATTCAGCTTTTTAAACTCTTTTTGAAGTGGAAGTCAATGGGAGATGCCTTCAAATCCTCTTTTCCTACACCTTGCGCCAAATGCTTCTCCTTCCACATACTTTCAGCTAGACACTTCATTCCAACTTTCAAATGATCACAAGACCTTCAGCTATTCAAACTTGATTTTTATTTTTTATATCAACTGACAGCCCTAAATATGACATGTGTTTTGAGTTTGTGTATAAGTTTGCTTACATTTTGGTAGAGCCCCCCCCTGGAGAAAAATGCACCAGCTGCCACTGCATGCAGCATATGATTTTGAACTGCTTCATTAAAATGCGGAAGAACAATAATCATATAATCATAATCCAAAGCAATTTATTTGGATATCTCTGACCATGTGCCTGCAGTGTGTCCCAGAGTATTCCACTTCCTGTTGACCTCCCACGCCTCTCCTCCTGTCCCCATGTGTCCTGTCTCTCTGTCTCCATCTCTTCCTCTTTCTGCCAACATTCATTTCCCATTGCTGCTTACATTCTCTTTAAATTAGCAACCACTAAAATCCATCAAATGTTTCTCTCCCTCTCTCTTTGCTGTGTCTCTCTGTCTGGGATCCATATATTTAATCCATATTCAACCTTTATCTACTCCCTCTTGTTCTTCTTCTTTTAACTCCAGGAGAACAAGAATGAGCTAAAACAAACCTTTTTTGAAAAGTGTCACCATGAAACCCTGCTGTCCTGCAGGTCAGGAGGCTGTGGTGAGCGCTGGGGTTCTGGTGTCCATGTGACTATCATCACATCATGAGCGTTGAAAAGCCACAGAAATGTGACACTTTTTATGAGTAATAAAGGATTTATATCATCCGCAGGCTGCTGGGTGAGTGGAGGAGAGCCGGATGTTTCATTCATAAGATGAAACTTGGCTGAGAGTTGGATGTGTTTCATTTATCTCACTTCTACAGCCCATAGTGTGCAGGGAGAGCTAATGAGGCTCTCTCTCATTCACACACACACTAACACATGCAGTACTAGCATTGGATGTAAGGCATCACACACTCCATACATAAATAGATACACACATACCCACAGTTCATACACATGTGACACACACACACACACACACACACACACACACACACACACATCTGTGACTGGTGTGTGAACCTTTTCCTCTGGATGAATATTTCAGGACTCAGCTGTTGGATCAGATTGAGTGTCTGACAGACTGTCCATTTTTAATATTTTCAGCTAATCAAAACCACAAGTAGCCGACAAACTTCCTAAAGACATGATAAATATGAACTTCCACACTTCTGGGAGATATAGTATACATCATGTACCAACAACCAAGACATCTGTATTTGTTTATCACTGCTGCTGCTCCTCATGAGAACTCATAAACCCATACAAAAAAGTGGAATAACCTGCACTGTATGTACTCATGACTTGCACCATATTGCACTTGCACTTCCAAATGTTCATGCAAATGTATTGAATATATCTGCAATTAGCAATTAACCCATCCTAGCACCAGGAGCAGTGGGCAGCTAGCAATGGGAGTGGGGGGGTTGTCCAGTGCCTTGCTCAAGGGCACCACGGCAGGGCAGGAGGTGAACTGGGACCTCTCCAAGTACAAGTCCACACTCGATATTTAGGTCTGGTCGGGGACTTGAACCAGCGACCCTAGGGCTCCCAGTCCAAGCCCCTACTGACTGAGCCACTGCCGGACAAATTATACATTGTATATATGTAAACACATTAATTTGAATTGATACTGTTAAATATTGTACATCATTTTTTGCTATTTCTATTCCTTACACTTCTTTACTTTCACTATTATTGTTATTAGTATATGATTATGATTATTATTATTGTTATTATTATAATAATAATAATAATAATAATAATAATAATAATAATAATAATAATAATAATAATAATAATAATAATAATAATAATAATAATAATAATTATTATTATTATTATTATCATTATTATTATTATCATTATTATCATCATCATCCTTGTATGAATGAATATCTGTCCTGTCCTGTGTCTCACCCTTGTTGCTGTTGGTGCTCAGAAACCTGAATGTCCTACAGGGATCATTAAAGGATATCTTATGTTATCCTATTTGATCTAATAGCACCAGTCTATTACTAAGGCTGCCAGCAGCTGCAGTGATTGCAATCACTGCAGCTATTACCACAGATTTTTGCAGTTTTTTAAAACGCATTTGGCGAAACAATTTGAAATGCCACAGAGAGGGCACTGCCTCAGAGATCCTCTCCGGCCACAGAGCATGTTGAGCTGTCTCATCTCTCCCCATAGTGTGGCAGTGAGCCTTCTCCATCTCTGTAGCTCAGCGCAGCCTGTCCCAGCTTCAGAGGCGTAGCTTTGTGCAACAACTGCTACTAACACTGCTGCATTGCTAAAGCTAATCCTAGTTATACTGCTGCTGCTAATGGAGTGGGGTCAAGATAATCTTATTGAACGTAAATAGGAGGACATATTCCTGCATTTATTTGCCTTGAATAATAATACTCAACTCTTTGCCAGCCACTCGTGACAAGCATCAGCTACTGGGAATAGTTTTTTCCTGGTGACTAAGCTAACAACCACATGTTGTAGCTAAGGAAAACAACTGATTATAAAAACTAAACTATAGCCACTGCTCCATAAAAGCCCCGTCCTCACTCCACCTCTCTGTCAGATCATTCCATGTAGTTGGATGAACCAGCGTACTCAGTGTTCTTGTGCAAACTCAAATGTGTGTGTGTGTGTGTGTGTATGTGTGTGTGTGTGTGTGTGTGTGTGTGTGTGTGTGTGTGTGTGTGTGTGTGTGTGTGTGTGTGTGTGTGTGTGTGTGTGTGTGTGTGTGTGTGTGTGTGTGTACCTGTCAGAGATCGTGTGACGGCGCTTTCGTACAGAGGGACTCCCTCTCCGGCGTTATTGAAAGCCTTCAGGGAGATGACATAGTGCGAGCTGGGCTCTGAGAGACAGAGAGAGAAGAAGAGAAGAGGAGAAGAGGAGAAGCACAAAGGGTTGAACATGACATCAGCAGATACTACACAGCACACCATCATCACAGGATTCAGAAGACTTCAGAAGTCAGATCATTTCTAAATTCATCTTACTTTTCAATTGTACTCCATTCTTTATACATGGATATATATTTGAATGTTTAGCCAATTAATTAATTAATTAGAGACCAATCGAAAGAAAGGTCAAAGGTTAACCAAGGCTTACTGTGTCTTCTTCCAGACTTCTGTAGTGTTGTCTATTATCCTGTTAACAATCATTTTATTCTTCCAAAATATAAATGAAATGCCATTGCTTTTGCATCGTTGATAGCTCGACGACTAATTCTTCTTAAATGGAAGGATGAATCACCACCCACCCATACTCACTGGATTAGAGACCTGAGGCCTGTACTACGAGGCCGGTTCAACCTAACCTGGATATGTTTGAGTTAGCCGGTTGGCCCAATCCAAAACATACGCGCTCTCGCTAAGCTGTACTACGACGCTGGTTATCAAGTGGATCGCTCAAGCCAGCCGTGTCCTATCTAGTTAGGTGCGCGTTCACATGAAAGGGGTGGTATTTGGAGCATTCGACCAATCACAAACATGGAGAAGCGTACTGACAGCGCAGCGTCATACTTCCTGAATGAAAAGTGAACTTTAATATTAGTCAAATATGAAGAAGTTAAACTTTAAACATCCATGACTTAAACACTTTATCCAGGATAAAAGCCACATAGCTGCACCTGCAAGGTGAATACAGCTGGTAAAAGAAAAAGTGTTTGAATGCGTACATTAACAGGTTTATGATATCACTGCCCCGTCTAAGACACGATCTGACTTTCATTACATTTGACTCAAGTGTTTCGTCAACTTAATGTGTTGCTTAAAATAATACTTCTGCATACAGTATGTGACACTGTGAGTGTTGCACGGCCAGATACGGCTCAGCTGACTCAGATAAGGAAATATATGATACATTATGATGTGATATGATATGAATGATAATGGGACACATCGACGTCTGCACTCACAGTGCCGCGGACTGTACTTAATGTTACTCTGATCCGGTTACTTATGTCGTGGCAGATATTTAAGTAAGCTTTCTTAACGCTAATGTTATAATAGTCAGATTGCTCTGAAGATGGGAGGGGATATTCTATTCATTTTCACGTTCACACAGTCAGGTGATTTTTGCCGGCCGTCTTTCCTGCAACGGCAGTTTTTCTGTATTTCCTCTATCCTGTAATATGAATTGATCGCTTTAAACTCCGCACACGGAGCTCTGATTGGTCAGCAGGCGGTGCTTTCACTGAGTTGATCTCTTAGCCTGCAACCTAACCTGCTCTGGAGCAGGCTAGCCGCTCAGCATAAGTTACCATGGAGATCTAGCCGGCTAAGAAGTGAACCAGCGTCGTAGGACCAGAAAGCCAGAGTTTTCCCTGAAGTCAGCCGGCTAAGAGAAAATCCTGCTTCGTAGTACAGGCCTCAGTTGCAGTGTTTGCATCTGGAGAAAATCCGGTCCATTCTGAAGGGATCTACTGATAGATGTTATAAGGCCTGGCAGCCATTGATCACACACGTAGAGAAGTGCAAGCTGGACTTAACTCTTTAAAGAAGAGTGTGTATAGATTTGAGTGTTGCTGAATCTGGGCTACTACCATTTCTAAAGCAATATTGTAAGTTTTGTATTTTGTCTTTTTGTTTGTCGTTTGCTTTGTATGTTTTTATTTATTTAATTTGTGTGTCAACTGTGAGAACGTCTACATTTACTCATTTGTCTTTCATGCTGGGGTAGGGGGGGGGTATATTTGATCTGCTTTTTGGCAGTCTGGTTTAAATGTGCACTGTTGCATCTACAGTATGTATCTGACTGCTCAATGACATTCTATATGATTTTTCTTTGTAATGAAAACTTTCAAAAATAAAGTGTTAAAAAAACAAAAAACAAACAAACAAACAAAAAAACAATCATTTTATTAAGATTTTCTTACCAAATATATTTGTTACTTTTTGGGAAAACTGATGGACATGACTAAATCCTGGTAAATAACAGTGGTTGAGTTTTAAAGGAGACACTCATACTAATAATTTGAGTTTCTAATAGAGCATATTTCAGTGCTTTATTACTATTCCATTGTGTCATTATGAATTTCTTGGGAACAGAGAGTTGTTTCTTCCAGGTTAAAGGAAGTGACAGTAGTGAGTTGTCTTATGAGGACTTCCTGTGTCCCTGAGGACCCTCTGACTGAGACGTCTGAGCTGATGCTCATGCATCCTGATGATGCTGCATGTGTTCTTCATGTAGCATCAAACCCTCACATCGGTTAAACCAACACGGCTGCACTCCCCAGACGCCTCACACATGAATTAATAATCACCATGAATTATGAATGTCGTGTACATACGTGCACTTAATCCATGTGTGCAATGCATCGGCCACATTTTATTTTTTCATTACTCCATTATGAGACCTCAGATGGGACTTTTCATCTGCGTTTGAAAATCCCACCAATTCTTCACTGTCTTCTTTGGCATGCAGATTGCTTGTTGTGCTCACTGGGGAGGATGTTTTCTGTTATTGGTCCTTTCATAATTAGATTTCCACCTCAAGCAGCTTTCTTATTACATTTCTTTAAATTATTGATGGTAATTAAATGGGAATTTCATTATCATAATGAATGACTTGAACAGGGAGGCGCTGAGTCAATATTGGCACTTTGTCTGCAGGATGTGCAGCTGGATCTCTGGGGGCAGCTAATATTAAATATGTGGTGTTGATAAGTATACTGGATGTGTTTATTCATGGATGATCTATTATTATGGTGCTGATGGTGGACAGTTCAAAAACCAATGGCTTTGACTGATGGAGAAATGAGCCTCCGGGAACTCAGGGATTCATCTTCAGCACATGTTCCCTGTGAGGGCAACCTGCTGTAGGAGAGTCCACTGAAATAAGTCCAAATCAGGTCAAATAACCTATTCCTATTTCCCTACATGTTCAACCACATTATACTGTTAGAACTGTTTAGAAGAGTGTGCACTTTTCAAAGTTTTCCTTAACTGAAAAACTGAAACGTTGACTATAATAAATGTATTATATATATAACACATAACTGTATTAGGTTAGTTTAAAGCAATAATATCAAGTTTAAATAAAACATATTAGGTGCTTTCAACTAACCTAATAAAGTTATTTGAAATCTGTTGACATAATGCATTTAATTAAAGTCAACGTTACAGTTTTTTCAGAGTTGTTTGATGGAGCTAGGTAAGCAGTTCCCTCCACCAAGCTCTGTGTGAGGTCACAGGTCTGTTTCCCCCCATCAGCTCCTCATCACCCCTCACCAAGGTTTTCGATGGAGTAGTATCTCTGTTTGCTGTCCACTCGCACCGTCTCGGCATAGGGACTTCCCACTCCGTAGCCGATGATGTAACCTCGAACCAGGATGTTTGGGCTGAGGGGGGGGGTCCAGGACATGATGATGCTGTTTGGCAGCGGCCTGACGTGCAGAGAGCTGGGCTGGTCGGGCACTTGACTCTCTGCAAAAACACCAAGAGTGAAACGTCACTCCAAAGAAGAAGACCTCCACCTCCAGTTGTTAGCAGCAGCACTAGCAGGTAGAGCAACCGTGGCTAACTGATGCTAACCCTCTTAGCTGTGTATTAAACCCTAATAAGCCCTGACCCTTTGCGTTAGTTTTCTCAGCATCAGATTGGATCAGATTAGCGTGCTCTTAGTCCTCCGGGGAGACGCTTCATTTCCCTTTATTGAGTGATAATCCATTGAAATGAGATTGAGTCTCCCTCGGAAACACAGTTAGCATGGATGTGTTTGTTTCTTATCTCAGCTGTGTCCTGCTAACCAGGACCGTCTGCTTCTGAGACTCAGATTGGTGGTTTTAAAGTAAACTAAATGAAATCAATTACTGATTTATTATTGCAGAACAATATCATTTGTAACACTGGTCGCCTGATCTGAAGGTGGCAGTAGAGTTTCCAATACATCTTTATCTGAAAACTTATCAGACCTTTATTCTAAAAATCTAATTTAACCATGTTTATTAGGCATTTAAAATGAGATAATAAACCTTGAATACAATTATGAATACATATTTTATATATATTCCATCTGTGTTTTCTATATTGGCATTCGTTGTCTTTAGATAAAGGAGCCTCCGCTTATAGGTGCAGACAGAAGGAATTATGTTATTGTAAAATATATTAATCAGTACTATAATTTTTTTAAATAATTTCTTCATGTTCAAGAAAAGTGACAGTTTAAAGGCGTGTCTTATATCTTGTAGGTTAAATACATAGACTGTATATATAAAGGTGAAATAGCATACACACAACTCAACAGCAGGCAATGTGGTCCTTTTTTACAACTCAAAGCATTTATGAATAAAATAGTTAAGTGTTATTTTAACAAAAAATCTAAATGTTGTCTTTTGATCATACAGAAAGGTACATGGAAATGCAATGCACTTAGTTCTCCTCTGCTGTCGCCCCCCCCCCCCCCACCCCCCCCGAGGCAGATCTCCCCTCCATCTATCCGTCTCATTCCTTAAGTGCTTAAATATTTATGTGTGTCGGGAGAGCGGAGGTATTTACATGCTGCTGTACAAATCACTCCTTTCTCTCTCTCACTTACACACACACACACACACACACACACACACACACACACACACACACACACACACACACACACACACACACACACACACACACACACACACACACACACACACACACACACACACACACACACACACACACACACACACACACACACACACACACACACACACACACACACACACACTTACCATCCAGGTCATTCTCCGGTGTCTCCGCGTTGAACCAATCACTGGCCGGACCCGTTCCATTGGCCGTCATGGCTGCCACCTGGAAACTGTACTGGCTGCCTTTATCCAGACCTGAGGGGGTTGGGGGGGGGAATAACATACTGAGTCAATTTGAAACTGGCTTTTTTCCAAATGACCTCTGATTATATATATACAGTGTATACACTATTTATTTAACCCCCGTGCAAATTGGATAGGTGTGTGATAAGACCTTACCAACCTGTGAACAGTCAAAATGAATAATCTATATGTACGCAGCTAAATGTAGATTGTTATGTTTATGCATGGTAGGGGTTTCACCAACTAATCGACTAGTCGACTAGTCGACTAAATCTACCACTAGTTGGCGCTGTAGGCCCTAGTCAACTAGTCGGGAACAAAATAGAGACAAATGTGGGAGAGGAGGATGCCGACATTGGTGCTGAGGTGCTGCAAAATGCTCCAACAAAACACGTCTGACATTCAGGGGTCCTCATCTTATGCGCAAATGCGCCGCAATTGTGCGCTCTTCAGTTTCAGTTTTAGCTCCGGCACTAAAAGTTCACGAGCGTGCTCCACTAGCACAAAAACGGGTCAACAGTGGCGCGGATGAGCTACGGGATTACTGCCAGCAGACACCCCATATCCCCACAATGGATAACCCTCTGAAGTGGTGGGCACAAAACGCAAATCGCTTCCCCCGTTTAGCCAAGCTTTCCAGGAGCTACCTGGCTAGCCACCAGGAGCTACCTGGCTAGCCACCAGCACCCCAAGTGAACGGATGTTTTCCCTGGCAGGCACCACTGTCACCCGACAGCGGTCAAGCCTCCTTCCCTCACATGTTGATGCTTTGGTCTTCCTTAACGCAAACCAAAAAACCTGGAAGGGTGGACATCGTTATCGAGGAGGACATTGACAGCGAGTAAAGTGTTGCGCAATGCGCACTGGATTTACGTTGCATTTATGTTCTTAACAGGTTTTTTGCAGTAGATTTGGTGAGTCCAGTTACTGTTTTTTATTTAATCAGCCATGTAACGGCATGTAACCCAAATTAAAATGCTGCTTTGTTACAGTGTGTAACGTAACTGTATGCATTGCAATACAAAATACAGTTTTACACCTCTCTTTGTGTGTCTTTATTATGACGTAACAACTAGTCGACTAGTCGACTACTATTTTGAAAAACTTGTCGACTAGTAAATATAGGTAGTTGTGAAACCCCTAATGCATGTTTTTTTTTGTTGTTGTGTTGTTTCCTGTTGTTTGCTCCTTTTACCCCTCACTACTCTGGCCCGTTCTCATTTCATCAATTTCCCCACCTCGACTCCCCTCCTCGACTCCCCTCCTCGACTCCCCTCCTCGCCTCCTATCCTCGTGTCTTAGTCCCGCCCACAGGAGATGCGAGCGGAGGAGCCGAGGAGGGGAGCCGAGGAGAGAGGAGGGGAAGCAGCAGGCGGTTAGAGAAATGAGAACTCCTCTCCTCTGAGCAGTCATTTTAAAGAGACGTCCATTAATGATGACAGGAGGCACAGATGCCCTCTGTCTGATGGACAGATGTGTTCATGACCACTTATATATTTACTTTGAATGAATTGACAGTGCGGTATAATGAGACAATAACAGGCTACAGACATGGCCGTATCCACCATTGAGGTCACCGAGGTCCGGACCTCGGTAATATATTTCGAGCTGTGTATGTCACTACCCGATCTGCAGCCCTGCCCGATCAGTACTGCGCATGTGCGAGATGGTCCGCCATATTGGACAACTACATACGGCAACTCTACTAGGACACTTGACACAGTGGCTTTTGGCAAAGCAGAAAAAGAACCGAGAGAGATTATTGTTATTACAACATGACTTCACTATTATTTAACAACTCTTTTTATTGGGTTCTTTTATTTGGGGTTAAATACATTGTCAGAATAAGTGAGACATGGATTTAACTTCTGTTAGACAGCTATATGCCATACATTTTTGCATACATTCACAGTAAATATGTATTCAGTATGATAGCTGTCTAACAGAAGTTAAATCCATTTCTCACTTATTCTGACAATGTATTTAACCCCAAATAAAAGAACCCAATAAAAAGAGTTGTTAAATAATAGTGAAGTCACGTTGTAATAACAATAATCTCTCTCGGTTCTTTTTCTGCTTTGCCAAAAGCCACTGTGTCAAGTGTCCTAGCAGAGTTGCCGTATGTAGTTGTCAAATATGGCGGACCATCTCGCACATGCGCAGTACAGATCGGGCAGGGGGACAGATCGGGTAGTGACAGTGGGTGTTTCTCAATCGCGAGTAAAGCTGCTGCAGAGCCACTATTTCAAGCATACTACGTCATCGAGTGCCGCCGAAGTACTGTTCCAATCTCCAGCATACTTGGAAATCTACCGAGCCCGGCGTACTCCGTTTGGAGAAATATCGAGGCTGCACATGAGTAGACTCCGCGGTCTTAAAATCCCCACAATGCTTTGCGCACGGACCAATTTCCCCAAATCTGTGGCGGAAGATGTAAGGCGGGGCCTCTCATATGACGCACACCTGCACACTTGCTAGCCTGTTCCACTCTTTGTTTTCCGAATGCCAGGAAGTATTCTTGCCTCGCTTCTGAAGCAAGATGCTCGGCAGACATGTGCTACCAAGCAAGCGTACTCGCGATTGAGAAACACCCAGAGTATACAAAACTTGTGAAATAATTGCACTAAACGGGGTTCTTTGTAGTACTTCCATTTACTGCCGATGGGGGCGCTGCATAACTACGTAGCCTTGATTAAAGCAAACAGAAGAAGACGACATATATCAACAAACCACCGCAGCCCAGACTTGTATCGGAGCAGCGGAGGAGTGATGAGGTATCTCGAGATCTGAGTCCAGCGGGCTGCTTGTGTTCCTGTTCATCAGGACATCATATGACCAGCAGATCCTGTGTGAACGCTCTACGTTAGTCAGTGGACGTCCGACAACATGCACACTAACTTATATTGCAGCTATAGGCTATACTTTGGTTTAAATTGAGTGAATAAACTAGCTAGAGAGCTAAAGTTAATTACATTCATCCAATGTCAGAAGGATTACCTTTTAACAAACGTTGTAATGCTTTTCTTTCATTTAAATTTGAGTAAAACATTGAAGATATAACATTGTATTGTTTTCTTTTTACACTGACTCAGATATAATGAAAAGACTACGCCAGTCGAAGCTCAGCTTTGGTAAGGAAGAGACAGGACAGAGAGAAAGAGAGAGAGAGAAAGTGATGGAAGTCAGGGAGGAACTGCAGGTTCAGTCACACAAAAGAATGTAGGCTTAATAACCCCATCTATCTATCTATCTATCTATCCATCTATCTATCCATCTATCTATCTATCCATCCATCTATCTATCTATCTATCTATCTATCTATCTATCTATCTATCTATCTATCTATCTATCTATCTATCTATCTATCTATCTATCTATCTATCTATCTATCTATCTATGCAGTTATGATGTCATAATAACATACAATTATATAAAACACATTTTGCTTACATTTTTGTTCTCTTTTGAGAATCAAACACAACAGATTTAAATAAAAAAAATAATGCAAACAAACAAGTGAAATGAACTAAATTGCTGAGTTGCTTTTAATTCACTGGCAGGAGCGACAAGTGAGAAGGAGCAAAAAGTGAACAACGAGGGAGAGATTGAACAAAGAGAAAGAGTAGAGGACAGAGAGAGTAATGAACAGGAAGAAGACAGAGAGACTAAAGAAGATGGAAGAGAGGCTGCAGGTTATGGAAAGGAGAGAGACATGGAAAATGAATGTTGACAATGTTGTGTGATCATTTTAGCCTCTTCTGCATGTCCAGATTATTAATAGTAACAATCAACTGATTCTTATGCATTACACTTTCAAAAATAATTGATGCTGCAGCCCACTGACATGGTTTAAAATCAATATATTATCCAATTTGTGACCCCCCACAGGACTTAAAAAGCACCTAACTAGATCATGAAAATCCCCAAAATCTCGGGGGGTATCCCCCGAACCCCCCTAACATGTTTGGACCTCGGTATTTAGGAAATCCTGGATACGGCCCTGGCTACAGATGCGGACCAGGCGCGCCGGATTCATTTTAGAAGTGGGGGGGCCAAAAAAGTGCGTGTGTATGGCCCAATCCCAAACCACGCCCTACACACTCCCCCTCCGTGACGGAGTGAACTCCATGGAGTGACACATGAGGCTCCCTCCTGTCAGATGGAGGGAGTAAATACAGCAGCAAGCTTTGGGACGGCCTCCCCTCTCTCCGGCAGATACAGGAAATGCCGTAACTGTATGTAACAACGGTTTCAAATCAGGATCTCTTTGACAAAACATTTAAATTAATAACTCAAATAAAACTCCAAACATCTTTAATTGTGAGAGTCAGAGACAACTGTCCAGGAGGCTTGGGCACTTTTTCCAGTTATTAACTCCGGTATTAACAAAGCTATCATCTCCACATTTTGAGAAAGTTACAAGCCGTTTGACAGCAGCAAATCTGCATATTTCACAGAAGGCCCGTTTAGTGGTTTTGCAAATAATTAACCACTCTCTGTTTTTGTACCATTCTGCGTTGAAGTACCTTTCTCTTTGCCCAGACGATCTAGCGGTCTCCTTTTTTTCGACAGTTAGCTGTACAGCTTTACCCGCCTGAATGTCCCGACAACAAACCTCCATGCAGTCGGAACCAGCCTGTTTCGGTTCAACGACGGCGGTGGGGGTGGCGGCGGCGGCGGTTTTGACAGTCTCTGCGGCCGCAGAGCTGCTGCTTTTGGGTTTATCTGGCTTCGCTGGTTCTTCTATGATTGATGAAGGTCCAGGCTCCGGAGAAGTGGATGTCAGGGATGTGACCTTCCAGTTGTTAAATGTAAGTTTAGATTGACTGTATTTAGTTTTCTTCTTCGCTGGTTCTTCTGACTTGTTTGCAAGTGTATCTATTCTTTCTATCTGGTTAACGGCTGACACACACAGAACAACGTAACAAACTAGAGAATGCAATTCCTGAAGAAATTGCTAGTGGGAATGCTTTATGCTGAAAAGCTGACGCTAAACTGCTATGCCGAAATGTAATGTGTAAGAAGAAAGTGAATAATTTAGATTGAAATGATACATGAACACTGTGTGATGAGAGAAGAAAAGAAAGTAAAAAGGCTTGGAAAAGCAGCAGAATATTTGAAATGCAAACTTTTGAACTAACTTGATGGCGAATGATCTGTCGCCATGCCAACGGCATTTGATGACATCCCATAATACGCTTAGATGCGTTGATGGCTGCATCGTTACCAAACCTTTGAAGTTTTGGGCCATTTGGAGCATTTTCACTGAAGTTATGAGAAAACCGTGTTTCATGGCGGGCATTGTGTTGCCATGGCAACGGCATGTCCCGTAGATGTCTTCACGGCTGGACTGTTAGCACACATGTGAAGTTTGAGCACTTTTTGACAATTTTCATAGGAGTTATAGCAATATCGTGTTTTATTGCAAGGGATGCGTTGCCATGGCAACAGCTTTTGAGGAAAACTCACTAATGGTATATAGACATGTTGAGGGCTGGACCATTAACTGTCATCTGAAGTCTGGTGGTGTTTGGATCATTTGCATAGGTATCACGACAACATCGTGTTTTATGGCGAGGGATGCGTTTCCATGGAAACAGCCTATGGTGAGATCTCAGATTTGGCCTAGAGCTGTACCGGTACGAGGCATGGACCGGTGATATACAAGTGAAGATTGGGGACGATCGGACCGTGTCCATTGGAGTTACAGCGCCATCGTGTTTCATGGCGAGCATTGTGTTGCCATGGCAACGGCATTTGAAGAAATCTCAAAACTGTCTCGTAGATGTCTTCACGGCTGGACTGTTAGCACACATGTGAATTTTGAGCACTTTTTGAACATTTTCATAGAGTTAAAGGGACATCGTGTTTTATGTTTCCATGGAAACGGCATATGGTGAGATCTCAGATTTGGCGTAGAGCTGTTGAGGCATGGACCGGTGTGGCAGAGAGAGAGAGAGAGAGAGAGAGAGAGAGAGAGAGAGAGAGAGAGAGAGAGAGAGAGAGAGAGAGAGAGAGAGAGAGAGAGAGAGTGTGTGAGTATGAAATGAACAGTTAGAACTGACTGCTGTCAGTTGGAGTGATGACATCATCGTGTTCCATTACACAGGTGTTTATAGTTGAGCTAACGAGCTATGAAGAGATCAAAGGTTTGCATTGTTCTAAATGACAGATAAACCACTTACATGTGAACGTTTTGTGGAAGAACGATAACAGATATCTGTGAAATTTCAAAACGTGAAGCATGTCAAGGAAGTTGAGTATCTGAAGTGTAAGTTTTGTGTACTTTCGGGTTAATAATGTGGCCTTTTTGGCAGTTTAACTAAAGGTGTGCGGCTGCTGCTGTGAGGAAATATCTGCCTGAAATTACAATGGGCTTTAATGGAGACATGTTGAACGTTTTTGTCACTTCATGCCCTCAAGAGGCATTTTGTTTAATTATTTGTCATTTTTCAAGCTACGAGATGTTTTCCTACGTTTGTCATGAAAAATGATGTCTCAGGAATGTAGGGTTTGGGAATTATGGCAGTTTTAAAAAAAAATATGAAGGCACATTTCAAGATTTCTTACCCTCTAGCTCTGACATCACGCACTCTAGTTAATGTTAAAATCTGAAGAAAGCCTCTTTACCAAGGTCTGAACAATGTTTAATATCTCTAAAAGTAAGAATCAGATTTAAAGGTTGTGTTACACGAATAATGTCAGAAAGATGTGTAACAATTTAAAGTTGGAATGAGGTTTCTGAGTGAAAGTATGAATGAACAGTTAGCAGTTGAAGTCGCATGAAGATTTGTTGAAGTCTGAAGAATTTCTCCATTGGTTAAAAATGTGATGTATTATGGGACGTATCTCTGGAATTATGAAAGTTATGAATGATAAAAGTAATAGCAGTCGATTCCCGACCGAGATGAACGTTTTGATGTTTGAACGGAGTTTCTGCGATGTTGAATGTGGGAGGAGAAGACGGACAAAATAATTGGACGGAATAATAATAAACTTTTTGTTTATTTCGTTATTTAGTGGGAATGCTGTATCAGCATTCCCACTAAATAAAGTAAACAACGTAACAAATAAACAAATCTAAGCTTTTTTATTGGTTGTAATTTACATGGATACATTTGAATGGTGTGACAATGTCCTATTTGATTGGGTTAAAATGTACATATTCTTCCTCTTATGTCTGCCTGCTTTATTTTACCTAACCCCTAGATTCCACCGGGTCCGTCTGCGGCGCGTTACGGGCGCGTTACGGGCGCGTTACGGGCGCGTTACGGGAGCGTTACGGCTGCGCCGCGGTGCTCACGGCGATCGCGGCCACTCTAGTCAATGGGTGCTATTCCACCACACGCGGCGCGTTACGGCTCAGAAGCGTCCCAGAAGCGCCTCGGCGCAGGGCTCCTCTAACCCCTAGATTCCACCGGGTCCGTCTGCGCCGCGTTACGGCTGCGCCGCAGTTTTGGTCCGGCCTCCTCCGCCGTCATACCCTACCAGGCGCGTTTCAGAAGCATTTCAGAAGCGGAGCGTCTTGCCTGCCGGCTCGCAGTTTTTGTTGATTTGATTTGTTAATAATAACTGTAATATTCCAGTTATAAACGACATGAATCAAAGGTGTGTTGCTGTATTTTAGTGGTAAAAAAATGCATTCATCATCATAATTATTCTATATATATAATTTACACAGTGCCTGTAAACCGGAGGAGAACGCTGGCATTTCTCCTCCTACTTGAAATACTACGGAGGGATAGGGTCTGCAAAATTAGTTTGTGTGTGTGTATATATATATATATATATATATATATATGCTATATGCTCTGAACATTCCACTTCCTGCCTGCCCGACCTTACGTTACGGCTGCGCCGCGTCAAAAATAGGATTCATCCTAATTTTAGAGGAGCCCTGCGCCGAGACGCTTCTGGGACGCTTCTGGGACGCTTCTGAGCCGTAACGCGCCGCGTGTGGTGGAATAGCACCCATTGACTAGAGTGGCCGCAATCGCCATGAGCACCGCGGCGCAGCCGTAACACGCCCGTAACGCGCCCGTAACGCGCCCGTAACGCGCCCGTAACGCGCCCGTAACGCGCTCGTAACCGCAGACGGACCCGGTGGAATCTAGGGGTAACGGAGGGAAGATATTTTCGTTTGGATTAATGGAAGCCCGCGAGTGTGTGTATATACGTGTGTGTGTTTGTGTATTTTTGCGTTTGTGTGTGTATTGTGTTTGTTTCCCGGGGAAAACACTCACGAGAAACACCGGCTGTTGTTATGCCTGCTGTGACGTTACGTTACTTCGGTCTCCGCTTGTAATTATGCCGTTACAAGCTTTCAAAGTTGTATTTATCATCTGAATTTGCCGAAACAAGTTTAATATTCTGAAAGCCAAGACTTTGTTTATTTGAAATCAAACTTATTATTTTGATACAAACAAACTGTAACGGACCCTGCCATGTTATATATGATTACTATACGCCTTACATTCTTAATTTCAGCAGAGGGAGGGGAAGCGGCGCTGTGGAACAGCAGAGTGGCGAGTGAGAGCTGTCATCTTCCCTTTACAAGCTTAAAAAATGCCTGTAGCTAATGAGATTGAATATAACAATCAAAAATAACAAAATATACACAGCTAGATCAGAACGCGTTTTAGATGCGACTTTAGAGTAGAGGGGAATTATTGAAACGGGATTTGTACAGTGTTCCGCGGCATCCGCCGCTGCGAAAATGTAGGGCAGGGCTCAAAAGTGGGGGGGCCCATGGCCCCCTGGCCCCCCCACTTCTGGCGCCCTTGATGCGGACACACACACACACACACACACACACACACACACACACACACACACACACACACACACACACACACACACACACACACACACACACACACACACACACACACACCACAACACCTGCCACTGGGTAATGAGTTCCTGTGTGGACAGACAGCTGAAGATAGCCATCAGTGGAAAATAATGAAAAGGAAGATCAGTTTCATTCAAATCCTGCAAAGCTCAAATTGAGATAATAGCTGGTGGCAGTTTACACACACACACACACACACACACACACACACACACACACACACACACACACACACATACACACACACACACACACACACACACACACACACACACACACACACACACACACACACACACACACACACACACACACACACACACACTTGTGAATATGTGGATTTTTTTCAAATGCAGCTAAAAACAAGCCAGACACAACTTGAGACAAATCCACTGTCTTACCCACCAACACACACATTTACATGCACACACTAAACAACATGCTGGTTCAGTACAGGAAGATTTTAAGAACCCTTGTCTTTTTTTTGGTAGTTTTGTCCAAACTTTGAGACTCAGCATAAAAAACAAGGTTCTAGTTTCACAAATGTATTTCAAAATGAAAATAAGTTCCCATTTGAAATGATAAGTCTGGTAATATTCTAAATGTTTCGCATTCTAAAGTCCCACCTGTGAACAGGTACCAAAAGTTGTTTGGTTCGATGGCCTCTTGGTCTCCACGGCGACCGGTCTTTCTGTATTTGATCTTGTAGGCGGAGATGATGCCGTTCTGGGCGCTGCGGGGGGGCGGCTGCCATGACACCTTGATGCTCTGGAAGAGAATGAAGAGAGAAGACAATAATGAAACTAATGGAGCTGCAGAGCGTCCTCTGAGCTCGCAGACGGATTCTTGGGCAGAATTTAAAGGTCCCCACTCCAAATGCTGTGTGGTTAGTCAATGTGGTTTTGCAATTATTTTTCTTTGTGTCATTATGCATTTATTTCTAGTTGTTTTGCCTCTTCAGAGACTCTAGTCTTTTGTTTCTCTTTTGGTCTCCAGTAGTTGTTTGTTGTGTCTTGGACATATCTTTGGGTGGCTTAGGTTTTGCAATGCGCCGTGGGACAGTTATTCCTCCAGCATGTAGTTTACTCACCTTACAGACATGTTGAGCCCCAACCAAAATACAGTATAACTGTGAATAAAATCTGAGTGAATTATTATAGAGCAGGGGTGTCCAAACCACGGCCTGGGGGCCAAATGCGGCCTGCTGACCATTTTGAATCGGCCCTCAGCTAATTCAAGTATAATGGAATATGGCCCACAAATGAAACTTTTACTTGTCTTATATTGTACTTCATAAATATATATGTAAAAACATATTACACAGTAGTATTCATGTGTTAATAAGCCCACTTTTCAAATATATTCAGTCAATTCAAACAAATCTTAGTTGATAAGAAAAAAGGCCCAATAACTTATTTACCTAACAAGCTTGAAATATACCCTTCATATTTCTTACTGAATCAAACTGAGGCTTCTGTTTTGGGGGATGAGCTACCAACAAAATAAATGTGATATAGACTGTTTTTTTCTTAAATCATTATCAAGTATCAAGCATAATTTACCTACATTTGATTAATTTTGCAAACTTATAACTAAACTTATGAGGCAATATACTACTTGCCGTCTGTAAAAAAAGTTTGGACACCCCTGTTATTGCAACACACTCTCACTCCCTAAACGTCCAGGAGCGACGCTTGGTCAGGGTCCTGTGGCGTGCAGTTGGGACGCGCCGAGGCTCCTTCAGCTTCATAAACGGACGCAAAGAGCTTTCAACTGATTGCAATGTATTCCCTTCTGCGGCAGGATTTGACGCTCATGGAAGTACCGCATCCGTTTATGTCGGCGGCTGTTTAAAGGCAATGTGAGCGTCCATTCCCATTGGATAATGGAGAATTTTACACCCGGAAGTAAGTATTCTCCTTACTGTCGATTGATTTGACAGTGATATCTGCACTACTCATCAACTCAAAAACACCAGATTATCCTTGTTAATTACACAACATTGATTGGTTTAAATTGTGTGCAATGCTTTTGTATTTTTCCCCTTCGATTCGGAGAAAGAAATATTTTTTCGGAGTTTAGGATGGCAGAAGACACTACACTACCCAGAATCCTCAGCTATCGTTTGGGACTACACCATGTGCTTCGTGTCCTACCCCCTCCCCCCCCCCTTAGGTCACAGGCTCCTCCAACAGTGCAACACAATAAAACAGATACACAGAAAAAATAGTGCAAGTAAATACAAAAAGAAAAATAGTAAAATAGTAAAAAGTTAAATAGTGCAATAAGAGTAGGGATGGGTATCGTTTGAAATGTATCGATTCCGATTCCGGTTCTTATCGATTCCGGTTCTTATCGATTCCCCGTTTCGATTCCAAAATTGTAAAAGAAAGAGGTCAAACGTTTAGATAACAAAAATATCTTTATTCTTTTAAGCTTTTAAGGTAGGGGAGGTAAGTTTGAGAAACCGGCTTGAGTGCGCTAGAATTTGAAAATACACAACCGGAGAAAATCTGCCACTTCCTTACAGAGCCCCTCCTCCAACACACACGAATGCGCACATGACCAATGAGGGCACGAGATAAGTTTGTGAACAGATGGAAGGCTGACAGGCAGGTAGGCCATCCAGTTATTTTAGCCGGGCCGGCTAAAATGATTGGTCGTGCTTTTTACAGTACTACGGCTTCCACAGATGACTTTTTTTTATGGATTTTTTGTGAAAGCACTTAAGATATTCATTGCTATCGGGATGTTAAGAGCATTCCATGGAATATAACAAAAAGTGTATCTCGAGCCGGTTTCTCAAACTTACCTACCCCACCTTTAAATGACATTTTTACAAATAAAAAAAATATAATAGCTGTGCTTTATTTTAACTGAGCTATGCCTGTGGCAAGCTATTAACAGGCATTACACTGTGCCTTGTCTTTTAATTTTTTAGTGTAGTGGAGCCTCACTTTAGAGCGTTTACCGCGATCCATCTTTGGTGTTATGAAGTGACTGTCTACGGGAGGGCGGGGGGAGCCTCGCTGCGGGGCAACTGTGGACCTCTGTCGCCTGTCAGCGCAACTTACACGATGCCGTTTAAAAAAATGTATCTGCAGATCCCTATAAAGCATATTCATTACTCGTTATTCTCTAATTGTTCATCAAAAACTGTATATAATGGCTATTTTGCACATCCCTTCAAGATTTCAAGATTTTCAAAGGTTTATTGAAATATCATATACACAACTACGGTGTAGTTATGCAATGATAACAAACTTGGGTCATAGGTTCCTCAACAAGAGATCTATCAATATGTGTGTACCCAGGGGCGTCGCCTGGACCTGAAAACATTCGGGGCTTAGCCCACAGTGGCGGCGGCCGCGGCGCTACAGTGGAATTTTTTACTGCAACACTCCCCACACGCACACACACAGTACACCCGCGACTGTTACAATGAAGGCTCGATAATCAAATGCACTTTGAGAGCAAAATGAAGAGATCTATGGATACCTCTCTCAACACCCATATGAAGCAGAACTGTAAACAGATGTACTTTTTCTTTATGGATGTTTTACTAATCACTACCCTTTTAAACTCTATTCTTGTTTTACTGCCATATAGTATTTCATAACTGTTTTTCCTTTATTCTCTTATTTCTTTTATATCTATAATGATCGTATGAAGGTGTGCCGCGGAAATAATCTTTTGAATAATTTGTGACCAAACCGTTTGAGACCCACTGAGATAACTTAGACTAAAGTTATGTATCTAAACACTGAGAGAGTCCTTTAGCTCACCTGAGTCTCTCAGTCTGAGAGGAGAGGACTCTCCTCCAGCTTCTTGTGGAACAAACAGCTCCTTATGTCCGTTAGTGCAGCTAGCTAACCAGATGCTA